>NW_008751841.1:768096-990840 GCF_000715545.1 Opisthorchis viverrini
TCAGTTGACCGTTGTAGGGAAAGCCAAACGGTCTCCAGGTCAACAGGACGGTGGCTTCTACAAGCTGAACTGAACAAGTTTTTAGCTACCTCTGCAATCCTGACTTTCTCATTACCATCCTCGAGTTAATATATATGGATCGGTTTATTATGTTCCCAACAGTTTTTTTCCACTATGTTCACTTGGTTCCTCGATAGCGGACTTGCAGGAAGCAGTCTAATAGTACCACTACTCACGGACAAATGATATCAAAACGCAACTTTAGGGCGCTCAAAAGTGGTTGATAATCAAGAGATATTTCGCACCCTGCGCCTCTGTTTAATACAGCTTAGGGAAATCCGTGCAGTGTGTGAAAGCCTCTGCCCATTGCATAGGTAACTTACTTGGTTTGCAGCCGTCCAACCCGGCGTCGTCGAAGGAACCCAAAAGTGAGTCAGTGGAGGTACTAGTAAACTTCGGCAATATTTTAACGATCATTACCCATTTATCCACTGGTCTGATTCCAATCTGCTGCTTAATCTTGGCTAGTTCATCGGTTCCTCTACACCTAACTTGGATCTCCTAGTCTTTACAGTAACCTGTCAGGCTATCATTCGAGAAGCCGGCTTTCGGCAAAATGCCCTTAATAACCACCGTGAGGTATATGGCGTTTCTAGGTGACACCTTTGTCAGACAACTCGGAGTGAAACTTGATCGCTAAATCTGGTCGTACGGTAGCAACTACTTTTATCGTTGCTAATTTTTGAGAAAATTTTACAATGCACCTGAATGAAAACCAACTACGAAAGTAGAATGGCGCTCCCAAACAGATAAGTAATTTAAGTGACTCACGTCAGGTGTAGTTCCACCGCAAACTTAGGGTCGTTCATCGACCACAAGAGAGGGGAAGTTACGCGCCATGGATAGTGTACGCTGCACAGAGGCTGACACTTTTCACTCACATCTTCCTGCGGAAAATTGGAGCATTTTGTGTTTGCTTTCCTTAATTTCGTCTTAGAACAAGAAATCAGGGATAGAAGAAAAGCCGTCCTAGTTTGAGTTTGACGCGATGTCCATTTGCAAACAAGCATTCCCTCAGTATGTTTATCTGATTACTTGCCTTCCAATCCATCGGGATTGCTAAAATGTCTACGTTAGGGTGTTTTCAGTCAGTAATGTTACATACCAAGACGCCCAGTGATGTGAAGTAAAAGGTCTGAGAATGATTAGTGCCACCGCCACATTCTGGATTCCAGTTGGGGCGTTTGTAGCACAGGCCCTTCATTCTGATCTAACACGTAAACTGAGGGTGCTAGACTCGACCGTTCTTCACACCTCTATATTAACCTAATCCGTTCCGCTTCCCCCGGAATCATTTTCAGATTCTCAAAGATGTCAAGTTCCCTCTGGAATTGGATCTGTTTAGCTTCTGTTCTGAAGCACTACAGAAGGACCTCATCCCTATCCGAGAAAAAATGCGGCAACAAGCAGATTACGAGGTCCATAGCTTTTCAAAGGAACAAAAAACTGCCACTTCAACAAAAGGTTAGACCGTGGAATGTTTCATAAATTTTTATGGCATGCTTTTCAAATATATAGTGGACAGCCTAGCTTATTCTTTCAAGTCCATTGCGTCTGATCGACTAGGCACTCATGCGAGAGTGGGCTGTTTTGGGTGTTTTTTTATGGAACCATCAAGGTGTGATCTGACTCATTTATTCCGGACTGGAATGAATTCCTACATATGCACTTTCCATAACTATCCGAATCAATTGACTTGGTTGACTGGTGTTTCACACAGGTTGTGGCCTGGTAGCACTAATGTACGATGTTCGTTAACAAGAAAAACCTGTAACACTCGAAAATCGAGTCTGGCTACAATAGTGGTTGACCCTTCGTATGTTTGTTTCAACAGCCACATAGACGTGGATTTCCTTTCTGTCCTTTGAGTGATTTTCTCATGGATATCTTCCGTGTAGGAAGACTTTCACACGGTAATGGTAGTATATGGGTATGTGTGATCTAGACTGTAGTGAATAATGAAGTTGCACAACTTTATATACTTCTATCTTCTTCAGATAGCCGGCAGCTGTACTTGTCTGAGTTATCACTAGGGCCATGGTGCACTGATTTGTCGTATCCATGCAGTAATCCAATGACTGTACCGAAAAATACAGCATATTTTATTTCGTTCAACAGCGCGAAGGGCTCGAGAGCTCAGACCACTATTCCAGGCGAATATCGGTTTGTCCTGGGTCCCTCCCACTGGCATTATAGGACCCATCTGTTGCAGTTTCCACTTCTTCGTAGATTTATAGTAGTAATATGTTTTACTTCATGTTTTACCATAGCTTGTTTATCTTCTTTTATCTGCTTCTAAACACGTGATGTGCCTCATCGGATTACCTGTTTTCCTTTTCTATCGAATCAGATTCAAAGTGTCCAAATCCGGCAAAAAATCCAGAACTTTTTGAACCATATTCACTACCTGATGATGTGGGTTCTAATAACTCGGGTTTCTACGAACTCATGGGCGTCCTGAGTCATCAAGGACGAACTAGCTCTAGCGGCCATTATGTTGCTTGGGTCAAGGTTGAGGGTAAGTTCGTCGAGTCACTCCGGTATTCCACATCACCATCCACGAAGACGATGTGGAATACCGTGGGATCAGACAGAAGCTTTTACGGGTCCATTGACAGTTGGTTTTTCTGATTGGTTTTTTTTACTCAAAATTCCTTGAAGCTGAGAATCGTGTACTTGGCGTTTCCCTTCCTCACGAGTCATTAACTACACTGTCTGATCATGACTTAAGTACACTTCACATGAACAGCTAAATAACTTTTGTTTCTATTCGGTCAGCGTTTACTCGAGCTATTCTATCACTACTGCTGCGTCTTCCCGGCTTGTTGGTCTGTTCCTGAAATGGTGTCCTCCGTATACAACAGCTGGCGACTTTTACCACTCATGTCTTGTTAAGTCGGGATTTCCTAGTGTAGGCCACCTACACATCGTGCGCTTATACTTTTGTGGATTTTGTAAGTGGGGCGATCGCAGTTACGGCATTTTGTTCAGTAAAACTACGTAAATCTGCGCTAAACAATGGAACGTATGACACTGGGAGTCTTAAGAGCACGTCTCGCGAGTTACCCATGATTCACATATTAGTAGTATCCGGATAATAGTTAACCACTGGATGTCAACTCCGGGTAGCTAACAGTTTGACATGAGAAGTGCAAAATAATTTCTTGAAAATCTTGCTGCTCACTGAATACGAATGATCAACTCAGGATAGAAAGTGTCAGTGCTCCCGAGCCCTATACTGTCAACATATACAAGCCCGAAAAATCGCCACCGTCATTCGCGTCAAGTTAGGTGGAGAAAACTGAACATTCGTATTGTACAATGAATGTCTTACATCTCACATAAAATATTTTGCTGCATATGTACGGGCTTTTTTAAATCCTAGATTACCACAGATGTATTCGCACACGGTCTCCGGTGACATCGGACATGCTCTTTTGGTGTTTGATTTTCTAGCCTCGTTCTACAGTAAAAATAATCTCTCTGTAATGGCATGCACACAACCGTCATGCAAACTGGTATGGAGGGCAAGGGCTGAGATATTGTCAGGTTGTTCAAGAGTAATCGTAAGTCCACAGCTGATTTCGAAGCAAGGACCTATCAGCCAACAACCTCATGCCTTAACCACAGCTCTCTGGAGCCTCGCTCTTAATATGGTCCAATATTTACCACGTTTTTCACTCCCGCTGCCTAATCGCTTGATCCATTCGGAAACTCTGCTCTACTATCGCCGTTAGCTATTGCTGTGAGTGCCGGTGGATGCTGAGCTAACCTCAGAGAGAACGAACGCAGCCGAGTGAGAACTGGTTAATATATTAGTGGTGGGTACTTTACATAACACGGAACTGTAGAGTATTCAATATGACAAAACAATGGCCACTAGAGAAGAGTCATCTATAAGTACATGACCTTTATCAAACATTTAGTGTTCAATAGTAACTGGCTGAACTACTCGCTAGTCTACATTGTTTGTCATCTTACTCCCGAAAACTAATACACAACGTGCCCTGTAACATCTGATAGCTGTTTCTGAGTGTCGCTGTTGTTTCAGCGTGTGCTCCATCATTGCGTATCCCATTTCAAGGCGGTCAGTTCAGGTTTGAGTTCAGGTTGAAGAGCAAAAGACATTTTGGCTTGTTTCTACCCTCTCCTGCGAGAAGCTGCACCGGACTTATCCGTTTAGATGAATTGGCCTAGGAATTTGAGGGTATGAATCCCCAGCTGTTGGCTCGCAACTCCAGATATAAATAAACAAATAATAATAATAATCGTTCAGCTGTAGCACCCTTTCGGTGCCTTGCTGCCATGCCACCTGAAGGAGGCACGAGGGCTGGGATACTGCCAGGTCGCCCAAGCCTAGACAGGGGAAGTCGAATGGCAGAGGTCAGACCTTCCGGTCAGTAAATTCGCGCTCTAACCACTTGAGCCACCTCTACCCCAGATATGTAACTTGTCCATGGCTTCTTTGGAGGTAGTGGCCGGAGGCGACATGACCACGCTCTCTTGTAATCAGCCTGGAGACGTGCAACAAGAAGTTTGTGTCAACCGTATTTTTCCCAGTTTGAAGTGGTGCCCATCGTGTGGGTTGTCTTCGTTAAGACAAAAGCGTCTGCAGTTGAAGGTTTAGCTTGAGGCCGACGGTCTTGAAGGTAAAAGTTAGGTCCAGGTGCACCCGTCCGTATTCCGTGTTGCACAGGTCCAAGCATCACCTATCAAGGTAGCTGAAGTTGCATAGTTCTGATATCTTGGTAGCTAGCCTTTAGCTGTAAGTCCTGTTTTAGGCACAAGAAGGAAAGTTTATTCGCCACATTCCAGAACCACTGTATAGGGGCTGCAATGAATCGAATGTATTAGCTGCTCAGCATGCAAAATAACGTTTCAGCACGCAGTCGGACGTCTGATGTGATCTCCGAGAGCTCAGATTCCGAAATCTTGTACCACCTCTTTCCTAGGCATCACTACTTTTGTATGCATATTGGCTTTTGAAGTGCTACTGTGAAGATGCTGACACTTCTGGTTGATTATCAGACAGAGTTGCTCGCCTCTCTGCTGGATTGTGTTCATATCCTGTTGGAGTTGAGCATATTCTTCCAATAACCAGTTGCCGTAACTCGATGAACAACAGGTATGGTAAGCTAGCTAACCGGAGTGCCTAGTTACTGTACAGATTGAATAGTACAGGACCGAGTCCCCTAATATGGGGCGCCACCTCTCTCTCTAGACAGTGGACTCACGGACAATTTACCATCCATCCTAAAAGGACTGGACTGCTTGAAAGTTATATTCTTGGAGTACTAGAATCAGAGGAGATGAATCCTTTGGTCGAAAACCTCATTGAATTCGAACAAGATGGCATCCACTTGACAACCTTTGTGTAGCGTCCTGCTCCACTCCTTCCAAGCCGTCATAAGATTGGTTGCACGAAAACTCGAAGTTACAAGTCCATACTGAGCATCAGTAAGCAAACTGTTGTTCTATTTGTTTGGTCTAGCAGCTCACGGTTTTTCACTTCTCCGTGAGTCTGGGAACTACCGTTGTGTAATTCAGTCCCCTGTGTTCGTCACCACTTTTGTAGAATGGTTTGCTCACAGCCGTTCTTAGAGAAAGGGTGAGGAATACGGCTAGGGAGGGTACCATTACCATCGCAAGGTGGAAAAGAATGAATGGGTGCAGACCGTTCGGTCTCAGGACCTTGTGTGCTTCTAACCGCTGTAAAGGGGCCAATTTCGCTTGTTTACTGTGCTGATGGACTTCCATAGGGCCAGAAGCGGCGGAGTTTAATGACGCACCGTCTCCCGTGGAAACGGAGATCATTGATTCAAGGACGAATATGGTGATGGCTTAATCACACTTTACAACGTTGCCTTTCTTATAGGTGAGTGTTGACAACTCATCTGAACAACGAAGGCGGTGATTAGTGTAGCTTTAAACTCTTCTCGGTTCTCCATATTTACGCGATATCAAATCCGATTCGAAGTCTTGACTTCCATTTTTCATAAGGGATTTTGTTCTACTTCGCTATCATTTATACTTCAAGTATTCACTATCGTCTTCTGTGGACCGGTAAACTGATTAGATTAATTTCGGGCACTACTTATTTATTCGCTCACTCGTAGGAGGTACTGACCACTCCATGGCGTTGGCTGTCTCTGAGAGACTTCCGTTTCGTACACTTTATCTATGGTCTTACACTTTCCATGGGTTGCTAGTTACTCGAATAAGAAAGTATATTCTTAGGTGGTTGCTGTCACTTGAACCATATTTGATGAGCGAGACAGCAGTTTATCGATTCTCTTATTTTCTTTGGTGAGAAGAATGGACGTTTATACGTCCATTCATTTTAGCCGACAGCATCGGAACAAAAGTATGTGGACCTCCGACTATTTTCAGTACGAACTTCAGTGGTCTCGGCGTTTGTAAGTCATGTTGCTTTCCAATCTTGATAAAGGACAATTTTGCCCCGCTACCTTGTTCGTGTGTTAACCAAATCATTCACCACCTACCAGTGCATCGTGATACAAAGGCTGATGCCCATCTGGAAAGCGAACCACTGGTTCACACTCGGCTTGATTGCTCTCTTCTTTATCGCGTTTTCCTGCTCCTTTGAATCCGTTTCAGAAAATTGGATCAAGTTCGACGATGATACCGTGACATGCGTAACTCCTGAAGATATCTTACGTCTTTCCGGTGGTGGGGATTGGCATTGCGCCTACGTACTTTTGTATGGTCCCAAACGAGTCCTGAAGTCAATTCCTCCTATTGAGCCCGCTTCTTCAACCGTACAGATGGAGGTGGGTCAATCAGTCAAGGACGTTCACGGAGGAGACCGTACGGATTGATAGACAATGGTCGCTTCTTTTGCACATTTTATGTTTCATTGATGAGCAAGATGACGGATACGACCACCGTGTTACCGCTTTTTTATCCCTGTCAACTTGGATCCGTTTACTGTTCTTTTATGTGCATGCTGAGCATCAACTTGTACATTTCGTTGCGTCATCCCATTAACCTTTTCCCGCCTTTTTCCACGTGTTAACTTTTTGGCTGTGCAAAAGTATGAAACAGACGATGTAATATGAACGTCGGATGACTCGGTGTTTTCTCTCCGACTTGCTGGAAGGAAGAAATTCAGCTGGTGTCGTCCTCGGACTCAAATTATGCCTTAATATCTCTAATACTGAACTTTCTCGAAGTCTAATAGAGCAAACAAAAAGGTTATATTAAACACGTCACAATCGGGTGGGGAGGGAGCATTATTTACCTGAAGTCTGAGGTCTAAACACAAACCTACGATTTCTTTTCTCCCGTGAGTCACATATTTAACAGGGTTATGAGAGAAACAATGCCACCCTCGTGAATCAACTATGACGTTTGAATTCCCTGAGCCCGTATGTTCTGCGCCGACAGTATTTAAGCATTTCAGTCTTATGTTCTTACTGTCTTGTGGACTAGAACTGAGCTTTCACAGTGAGTAATTTTACCATGAGTTTCGTTTCCGGCTTTT
Organism: Opisthorchis viverrini; assembly: GCF_000715545.1. Lineage (NCBI taxonomy): Eukaryota > Metazoa > Platyhelminthes > Trematoda > Opisthorchiida > Opisthorchiidae > Opisthorchis > Opisthorchis viverrini. Next base: position 775,661 of record NW_008751841.1, read on the forward strand.
TAGGAAGCTGGATGACGATGCGAATGTATGTGAATCTAAGGCTACGGTGACGTGATTGAATCATATGAATGCCGGTCAATTCATCTGACACCCACACCATGGCAGTGGGGCATCGCCTCGTCACTGGCTGAACCAGCTTCTAAAATGCTTGCGTCGAATATTTGGCCGTTTCCCTCCCTTCGGTGTTAACGGGAGTTACAATTTTCCTTTGATAAAATAATAAAGGTAATCATTCAGCTATAGCACCCTTTCGGTGCCTAGCTGCCATGCCACCCAAAGGGAGCACAAGGGCTGGGATACTGTCAGGTTGCCTAGGCAGGAGTTCCCTTCGATACAAATACCGTTTCGTGTTTAACTTGATATTATATCCGGGATACTACAGTTTATTTCTTTAACGAAACTAATCATTTGTAGGATTGACGAAAACCCCAGGACAATGTGTCGCCGGTTACTTCCTTGGAGCTCAAGCTAGGCGCAGTTCCTGAGTTTCAATCAACCCTGTGTTCCATTGAAAGAATATCGCAAAGAAGAGATCCAGCTGATCTTTCCATTAAAATAGGAGTGAGTATTTCGTCACTTGAATCCAACTTAATGTTCAACTAGAACGTAAGGGTGATGGAAACTCAGGGACTGCGTTTATTTGGTGGGCCCCGAGAGGGTCGAAGTTGAGAAACGGACTGTCTTTTTACTGGATCCAAAAATCCCGCACATTTTCGTGTACCTTCTTAGTTGCCTGCTTCTCTCTCATTTGGAACCGATTTCTCCAGCTGCAAGTAGTTGCTAATATTAAGGGTTCGTGGTATTGTGAAGATCCAAAACTTATTCTACTATTGTGTGGATGACCACTAGTGACGTGTTTGCAAAACGTCCATGGAGCCGTTCTGCGGCAACATCATACTTAGTATTGGATGGTTGCCTTCAAACCCCAAATGTGCATTCTGACTGTCTTTACCCCTCTTAACTGCTCATATTCTAGAAAAGTCGAATGTCATTCGCCCAGAATGGTGTTCGGCTTTATGAGGAGTGCGAAATATACCAGCTCAGACTGTCCAACGTGAGTAGCGTGCATTCACCAAAACTATTGTCTGAAGCAAGTTCTCTGTGTTTCGGGTCATGCCTGTCCTAAGGGTGGATGTTGCCTAAGAGAACCTACTTTGGATTCTGAAGCAGGCATATGCGTTTGCTTATTGCCTTTGCCAACTAGCTTAGACTGGTATGCAATTGTCCCATCGGGGGTCGAATCTGAAGAAACTTAGTAGGAGCGGATGCTACTACACACGACGGTCGTTACTGGAGGAAGATGCTTGAAGAGAAGTTGAAAGTAACCACTTCTAGGAGGTAACCTCTGCTAAGGGTGTTTTACTGCGTGCTATACTCAGCTGCATTACTCGTTTGGTAAATTGTGGTACTGGTGAACAACCCTCGATGAGGCCTCGAACATTCAGCCGGAAATTCAGGCTGCACTTCAGCTTTACTCTATTTGCTGTGGCGGCTTCCAAAGTCAACGAATTGATTAATACCTAATTGCTGTAAAATCAGTCTGCGAATTCCGTAGCTTACGCGGAGTGGCGATTTGGAGTGTTCAGAGAATGATCTTCCTTCAGGGCCTAATTGGTCACAAAAAGCTAAGTACTCTGGAAGAGGAGGCAACTGAAAATTCACTAGGAAGTGGTCAGTTGTTGTTGGGTGCGAATTTACTGACCGGATGGTGCGTGGTTCGAATCCGACCTCTCGACTTCCCCCGTCTAGGCTTGGGTAACCTGGTAGTATCCCAGCCCTTGTGATTCCTTTGTGCTGCATGGCAGTTACGCATCGAAAGTGTGCTACAGTTGAACGACTAATTTTTCTCAGCTGTAGGATTCGTTAAAGCTCGATGCCTGTACCACAGTTAATCATTGTCCCAGCAATTTCGCTGTCCACGTTGATATCAGCACGACACAGTGAGTCAGCTGATCTCAATATGTTATCCATCTCGGGACTGCACTAAGGCTTCGGTGGACTGTAGCCGATCCCACTCCGAGCACTTTCCACTCACGGTAGGATTGCTGTGCTTACGTCTGCACCGTAGGTACTCGAGGCGAACGGCGCCTTCCTACGCAAAAATCAAGTAGTGGAAGCCTGAAGATGCACCTCAGTAGTTTCTCTACGCCGTGCAAGCAAGCTCGTAGATAAGGTCTTGATGCTCCAATGAATGCAGGATAATCGTGCAAAATGAACTCACCAAACAGCCTATTGTGATAGGGGGCGATTTGTCAGTGGACTTAACACGCACATTGATGTCTGTCTGTATCTTTCACGAGAATTAACCGGTGCGCGCACCCCAAACACCTCACTGTGTCTCTGGTGCCTCAAACACCCGAGGGTTCCCCGGTGGCAAGCGTCTCCAAAGCGTGTATTGAAAATCGGCTTTGAGCATAAATGCATGCAGGTCTATAACTAAGGTCAGCTAGTATTGCCAGATCCATTTTGGCAGACGTCTGTAACTTGGCTGCTCTCTGACTGGCTTGACAACTGCGTGCAAGAACGGGATACCTTAAAAGTAGTCGACAATCCCATCTGTTGTCCAAACAAGACACAGGTGACACGAGCGATTCGTCTGTGACCGTCACACAGCAGATTTGACGAAAGCGTAACTTACAACACTGAAATCGGCAACTGGTTTTGTCTGGCACCGGGGCACCGAGTAAGTATTGTGACGCTGTACGGGGAACGTGAGTACAGACAGTCACGGAAAGAAGAACATGTTCTGTAGCTTGTGGCAAAACATCGAATTTACTTGGATCACTTACCCAAGTTTCAGAGATGCAACGGAAGTCAGTCACTGAAGAGATTATCTACAAGAGCATCTCACTGGCCCGAATAGTGGTCGGGGAGCTGTAGGTGTAGTTTCCTAGGTGTTCGGCTGCATACCTACAGATGAGATCTCCAAAGAAGTAAGTGTGAAGCATAACAGGGGAAATGTTGAGATAACCAATAATAAACATGAGAGGCGTCAGAAGGTCCTTATTCTCGATTATCCACCTTGCTGCACCCAGACGATAAGGCGACTGGGCAGATTACACCACTAACGGCCGATATGGCGTGAAGTTATTTTATTAGCGAAGTCCATGGTTGCCTGTGAGCTGAGCTACTGTCAGGACACCCAAACGTAGACAGGAACTATCAGCCGAAGCCTTCGACACAAAACTTTGAATATAATCCAATAGCGTGGGACTACTATAGTAGTTCATGTTTTATTGAACTAATTGCCACACTTATTCTAGCCCCCACCCCTAGAATGCTGTTTTTCAGACTTCTGTGCACTGACCTACCTGGTGGGAAAGACTGTTAATTCCGCATGGACATTCTCCAGCACATCTGAGTGGGTCACTGAGGCACAAAATCCGCCCCACCAAGATAAGTCCAGTGTGTTCACGACGGAGATAGGAAGTGAGGCAGTGAGAATGTCAGACAGTGGAAAAATACGCGCAAATAAATCCACTGGTCTGTGAGTTAAACCTATACTGGTATCATTAAATCGGAAATATTTGTAGATTAGGAAAAGTGGATTGCTTGTCATTACCTTGCAGAACTGTGTGCACCAAAATTGTCGAATACAGACTCACATGCTTAATGCGGCCCGATGAACGCCATTGATGTTACTACAAACAGTTACAGGGGTTCACCATTACTTTGTTGCAGCATAGTTAGTAAAATATGATTTTCGTCATAAAGTTCGAATGCTCTCAAAGGAGTCTGTATCTCGGAGGCATGTTTTTGCAACGCGACGAAATTAAGTCGTTGGGTTTAGATATCCGCTAAAGAAGTACCCATCATGACAGTCATATTTCAGACTTCCGTATCTGCTGCTGATTCGCGGCGCTGAAGCTTAATGCTCTTCAGGATTTGCATGCCACCAGGCCAAGTGCTAGGCATCTGTCAGTTAGCCGCGTACACGTGAAAATGTCCTCAGGTCAAACATTTGTTTTTAAGTGTTCTCAAAATTCCATCGTCAATGATCAACAAGGGCAGGTGACGCTGGGTGCTAATCTGTCGTGTCACACGGTGTCTCCGCAAAGCGAACATAAGATGATGCTACTGTCGGGTTATGCTGAATAACCTGCTTTCAGGCGTTGGCAAGTCCATCAGTCCGGCTTGAACTAACTTTCACCGCCGGTCCATCAGGGCCCTGTTATGCATCACACAGTATAAAGAGAAAAGTAAATAGCGTAACATACAAACCGTTCGAGAGATTGGGGTGAAACTAGATACTACACAAGCTACTGAAATCACACAGATTCAGAAAAAAACTACAAAGGTTTAACACATGCACCACGTCTTGGTACCATACTAGGTATTTTGGCATTAAGCTCAATCCTGATCACACTATTGTGGGAAGGTTCATCGACGAGTTTTGGTTAGCACCGAAATCGTTTGTTTTACACGATAAGAACAAATCGGCTCGTTGATTTTTTATAACTACACTTTCTGCCTGTGAGGCTTGAAATTGAAGACGCTAATAAAGAAAGATTGTTTTTATAACCTGTGTAATCAGGCAGAGCAAGGGCAGTTAATCTGCTGCCAACCTCAGCACACTTTGCGCTATATGGTTGCTTTACTCCGTGGCCTTTACTCCTTTCTGGCCAGGGAGGCTGAAGAAAATTCGTGGCGACAAAAACCAGGGGATAGAACTTCATTGCTGATACACCAAACGTACCTATGACAGCCTGGTGAATATGCGAAGTATTGGAAATTTTTTTATATCCTGAAAAAATTGTTGACAATATCAGAAATTATTTAGACATCCATTAGGTGTGTATAGAATACGTTCGAGAGACACTCAAAAGGAACCAACATCGTCTGAAACACTCCTTCTTGGAAGAATCACCAGCTGATCTCCACCTCAAGAACGCATTCCTGAAACCGGACTGATTTACTATTTAGGCCATAGTCAACGGTATTCTAGACGCTAGTTTATACAATACAATAGTAACCTTTTGATTCAGTGGACAGTGCATTTAGATTCTGTGCTACAAAATAGACGTATATTCCCAACGGTTTCTTGACCAATACTTTGAAATCGCTTTGGTAACGGTTGCGACAAAAAACTGATTGGTGCACTTTCGCTTTCCCTGTCACTGTAATGTTGGGTCTCCTGCCCAACACAGCTAAACTTTCGGTACATGAATCTGGTAAAACCATGAGATTTTAGTAACATGGACACCCAGAAAAAGTGTGATTTCTCCTCCTGCCTGAATTGCGAGCAGACACGTGGACGCATACTTCTTGGCCTGCTGAGATACACAAACGTCAGAATGAGCACTGTCTTACACAAAGGCATTCAGCGTAACAAATCGTAGACAAATTTCGAATCTTTTCGAATAGGTTACAGGCGGCTGACTAGTCGTAGTTCTAAATCAACAGTCTTGAAAACACCAAAGATTTCACTACCTAAAGCGTTCGACCAATTTCATGGACACGCACTAGGTTAGGACAGGATATTACGATCATATGATGCAGTGAGGATATTGACGATCGACAGTATATTTTGTGTCAACCTGAAACAAGCGTCTGCAATTCACGCGAAAAGATAAGGCTACCTTTGAAATACGGACAAATAATAAACTAAGAGGACAAAAATACGCTTGTTCTACTCCTTAATGACGAGAGATATGAGAGGAATGCGAATAATCTGTGGCTGCTTCCATAACTGCTTGCAAGAATAATTCGATTTCTTGGTCTAATCAGATGACTGTTGGTGCAGATCGAGGGATGCGCGAACTTCCGTACTGCGACAATTGTTGACATTGATCACGGGATGCACTGGGATCCGACAATAATGAAGCGAGTGTGTGATAATCAGTGATTGTGTTTAAGTGGAAAATAGGAGGGTCGGAGAGGCGGATGAAAGTTTATCCGACGTCAATCAAAGGCACAGAATGAGCCACATCGGCAGTCAAGAACAGTCAAGATGTCGGTGCAGGTAGACGCTGGGTAAGGTTTATCCGTCGCCGTCTTTAGTTTCTCCTGGAATAGAGCGGATTTAGGAACATTTATCACACACATACTTTAAACTTTGTGACAACTATTGACACGTACAAATGTCGTTCAAAATGGTTGAATCGAAATGACAGCTCAGCAGACCACTTTTAACAAACCTGATTGGATACTTATTCAGACTGTTGCTTGTGTATGACTTAAACAATGCAAAACATATCTGAAGGATAAAATATGTCGGGTATATAACGTCACACGTTGCCTTTCGAAGAAACAAACGGAAATCGAGGACAACTCTACAACGAGGTAATGCATCCAACATACACCCAACAACATGCTACATGAAGTGTTTACGTTCGATGTAAGAAATGCCTTTAGAGAATTTTACAGGATGCAGCAACTTCACCACTTAAGAAACATTCTAGAGATCTAGCGGTTTACAAAATTTTTGACTTCAAAGTTAGAACGGGAACAAGCAAATACACTATTGCCACAAAACTGTTGGGTAATATCTAGCTGTTGGATAAGAGTTATCAAATTTCTTTTGCTTGACACGACAACAGCTGCCCCTGTTGTAGAAAATTTTGCAGGAAACCTCAAACTTGCTTTTGAATTCTCACAGCCATCAGTCACCCGTCAGGACGTTTTCTTCAATGAGTAAACTTTTTATAGGGAAAATAAGTGACCTGCTTCTGATGGATCTAGCAATTTCATGTTTGCTACGCAAGGATTGAATGAATTGAGAATAATGAGGCAAAGTATTTCTGAAATATCCCTGCGATTATGTTGCTTCCACGTTCAAAAATTTGGGGTCCCTGGATTTTTAGGACGAAAAAAAATCTTCCGGGCATTCCCTGATATAGTTTGTGGCAATCATCAGATAATATTGGTCAACTCAAACGTAGATTTTGCGTATTTTAAGCAAAGCCTGTTAATTTTTGTCACGCTTGTGAGGGGGCTTAAAAGAGTTCTGGGTGCGTAGGCATTACACTGTCAACATGGAACCATTTGGTCGTTTTTTAATCTGACGTCAACCAAAACGCCAAAAGACTTGAATAGTTTTCCGTGGTACGTAGCTTCCACACCTGCTACTTTGCATACTTACTTCCTCAAAGATCTATCTGTCGCTGGAGCCGCATGCGGATCAGACATTAAATCCACTTCCATCCTGTCTCGTGAAGTCACCGAGGGGCTAAAATTTATCATTGTTCACCTGGTGTGTGTGACCCCCGCTGTGTCAGGTAGGTGGTGCGGAAGTGGATGTTGTAATTCTACAGAGCAATGCAGAATCATTTATCTGATAGAAGTTGTTCTCGCTAATGATGATTGACGGTTATCGATAGGAGTGACCGGCAGTATGACAAAATTGCATCGAAAAGCCAAGAGCTTGCTACAAGTTATGTACTCATGGTGAGTAGAAAAAGAGCAAAATAAGACCACGATGGACTTCTGCACATTTGGGATAGAAGTAAATGCAACTCTTAGAATTTTGCCCCACAAAACGATACTTTCTGGTGCGAGGTGGGAATTACACCTTCAAATTGCGAGAAGTATGGTCTAACAATGACAAGAAGAGATATATTTTCAGCCGCTGTTTGTCCACCATTTTGGACAGTACCAAAAGAGTTGCGTTCTGCTGCTCCGTACGTGTTTAACCAATGAGTGGCCCCCGAGATGCGTTTACACCTTGACACCCAGAGTAGTCATGATAACTGGAATAATAGTGCAACCCGGAAAAAAATGTTTTACGGATGCCAATGTGAGTGATGTTAGCCTTGATTTCATAGCAGTAATGCACTACCGATAGGTGCATTCACGATTAAGTTGCTTAGAATCTGATTGTCATAGAATATAGACTTATTTTTGGTCAACCTGAATATCATTCTGAGTGGTTACCAGAGTGGTCTAACGGAAACCTAATCCTAACATTTCTCTTGTTTTTGAAAGTTTGTCAATTCAAAAAATTCATTCAGAATAGTTTTTTGAATGAAAATTAATGTCATTACCTTCTGAATGTTCTTTGCCGGAGCCTTCGTCTTTGTCACCTTCAGTTTCTGAAAAATAGAGTAACTGTTGCTTTTGGAAGGCAAGGGGATGTAAATAAGGGTGCTCCGGGGTGCTCTGTATATGCCGCAAAATCTACTGGCGCATCCTTAATGTACTTGCTCACGTTACCCCCTAAATACGTCACGTTGTACGAGTGAGTGTAGAGAAAATAGGTACTTGATATGCGTTGTTTGTCCTTCAGCCGCCGCCTAACAAACCGATTAAAGCGTGGTTTAACCCTAGTCTGTTTGGGAATGCGTTGTATGTAGCCAATGATATATATATATATATATATATATATGACAAATTTTCCGAAACTGATAATGTGCTGAAAAGCCAAGAAGCACCGTAGAGATTTTTCATCCTTGTTGAGAATCGTCAGCGGCGCGTATCTAATGAAACTTATAGACTTTCAAAACTGCGACCTTTCAGCCTGTAGTTGGACACTTGAGAGTTTGGCCATGAGTGGCTGACCAGGCTGATCTCACTTAGACAGGACACACTGCAACCCACCTTTCAATCACGGAAACCACATCACCTGGTCACACATTGGCTGCTCGCGTGACGACTTCTCAGAAGGAAGTTCCACCCATCTTGTGAAATTATTCTTACTCTGGGCTGCTTATTTACTGATGATACTGTGACGGGGTTTGGTAATGTTCGCTGGATTTTCTGTTCTGTCAATTTTCTACCTGTGAGTATGCAATATTCGGTCGGAAGTTCAAAACTGCACACTGCTGATGACCCCCAAAAGGAACGAAGAAGCTGTCCTTCCACGCAGTTCGGCATAGACTGGTTTAATTAACAGGCCGATACATCCAATTAGCACCCTAGAATTTACATGTAGATACAGTATTCGCCACACTAATCTGTATGCCAATCCACATTTATTACGCACCTGTAAGAATGTGCCCTTAACGAACATCTCTTTGCAAAGCCCTATAGGTGGTTAAATTCCTGGTGACCAAGTTTAATGTAGCGACATTTAGAGTCGCCCGCTGAGCGGCACTTGACGTACGCGCGCTACCGAGTTTTCATAAAAATAATAGACTTTCCTGTGGGATATAGCAGAAGATACTTTCAGATAATAATGACTTTTGAACATAGGATATAAAATACCCTTCTTTCGTAGACAAAGCTGGTTAATTCTCATAGGCGGCTTCCTAAACAAATCCATTGACCGACGACTGATTTAGCCGTGATGGTGATCGGTAAGTGCTCTAGTGCTGAATGCGCCAGTCATTCATCCAGATCCCAAACTTACGGAACATGTAATCGAGGTTATCCATGGTGGATCAATCTCCAAAACAGATTAAGTCTCAATGGTGGCGTTCTATTTTAAGGAAGATCGCTGAAATGTTAATTTTAATGATTAGGTTGACACTCAACTCAACAGGTGCACGAAATCGCCAACAGTCGAGGAGGATACTTCTTCCCGAACAGTATTATTGTCCCGCAACCCAGTTGGCACCTTTGACGAAAAGTTCATGTTACTTTGAGTGAAGGTTGAAGGCAGTGTGGAGATAAAACAGTTACTGTTCAGTTATTCATTTTATCCAGACCATGTATTAAAAACAGTTGGTGGGGCTTTGTAACCTTAGATTACGAAGAGCCAATTTATGGTGGTCCTCTAGATCAGTCAATAGACGCAAATGTTCAGGCTTACCACTATGAGTTTCTTCTTCTGGGGGCTGCTCCGGGTTTTCCTTGGGTTCTCCATCTCCCTCTACAGCGTATTCGACGTTTTCTGAATGAAAGAGAGGTAGATTTGAGGACGAGAGTTATCCTTTTAGAAAACAAGAAATGATCACGTATTCAAAGGCGACTTTAGCGCCAGAAACAAATGTGTCACCCGCAATGGTGAAAGAATAAAATGAAAAAAAATTGTCCTGGGCTTCCCTGAATTTTTATGACACCGGCAGCTTGACTGGAAATCAGATATATACCCAATCCGGGAAGGAAAATAGGACCAAAAGTTATATCCATCACTGAATAAGGTTATTATTTTACTCATTTCACAATTATTCTGTTAGTTTATCTAGTTTTACGCTAACCACAAAGCGAGTATGGAAGATAACAGACTGAAACCAATGGTCATTACCTAGCAAACGTGACCAAGCAGCATCAACTAGTGACTGTCATATTTTGCCTGTTGTTAGGTAGTAGGTACAGAGGCTTGTTTTTATGTAAAAAAAGATTATTTGGTGTGATGGTGATTGTGTCTGCCACGAATGAACCGATTTTCAAAGCAAATGAAATGCGATCACAAAAAATCGACTGTTCTCACCTAGCATAGCGTGCTTAACGACGTTGTTATTTGGTTTCCTACCATCAATCCATAGTGCTGCTAGTCATTTGTGGAGGTCGATTTGTGTATGATCTGAAGATTATGGGGAAGGGGACGTTATTCCTACCCCTACACCTTAGGCAAGTGGCATTTATTCGGTCATGATTTAATTGTATCAGAAAGTCACATTCGAATTTGAAACAATCCGCACCAGTTGTTTTCAATAATGTGGTGACCTGAGGCCTATTTTTGGGGTTTCTATCTCATTAGAGGCAATGCCAGTGGTAACAGTTTGTGGCCTTTGAATGCATTATATAACATTTATTAATGCCTTACCAGTGGGTGATTTAACCACTTTCTCAACTCATGGATTAACGTAACCATAACATCCGGAAGTTGTGCATGTTTGAATGGTATATATTCAGGGACTCTGTTAATGCTGTATTTGCTGCGCCGTAATCACAAGACCCGATGAGGCGCAAAGCTGCCTCATATTTCTCATGGTCTTATCACCTCATGTGACACGAGGGATTTGGGCTTTAGGGTGAAATTACTTAGGCGAAAAGGCGAATAAAATTTCAAGGAAAGCGCGTTTTGCAAAGCCATTTTTGCGTCCCTTACTAAGTAGAAGATAACATGACCTGGTTTCGAACACTATGTTTAGGTCTGCACTTGGATTGCATTGTAGTGCTCATATCCCGAAAAGTTCCTTTGATTTACGGCTGATGTATCATACAAGTTATGTATCAGCTACAAAAATGAAACACCAGTACATGCAACGGTCTGTTCTGGTTGTCATTGGAATTATATATTTCCCCATTTATAGGATGTATGAGTGCTTCCGTTGCTGCGTCTGTGCTCGGTTTATAACGGTTTATAACCATATTTGATAAATAGATACGAGAGACACTCTACATCACCAAACAGCATACTATTTTTTTTCGGTTTTTCGGTTTTCACGACCCTTTGGCCATACTTTGATATTTTGATGAATTTACGGGATATTGGAGTTGTGGTAGCGAAGAAGGAAGACGACACAAATGACGATTTTTTGACGAGGCCTGGAGGAGTTGCGCAGCAAGATGACGGTGATATCAAGCCCAGTAGCTATGAAAATTAGGTTTCAAATATGAGATCGTGTGCCTGAGTGGCAAGGCTAGAACAGTGAAGATACAATCATAAAACAGAAGCGACCGACTTCCATCCATCATCCGAATCAACCTAATACTTGTGAACATTGTCAGAATTTTCAGTTATCCGTATTTTGCAAACAACCGATTTCAAGAATTTTACAAACGGATATAAACTAAGGTTGGAATGGCAGATTGAGGCACCAGAAAAATTAAGAAGGGTGCCTCAATAGCTAACGGGCTTGACATGTTTGGGCCAAATGATAAGTTTATCGTTGCGCCTGACGTATTCAATGTAGGAATTGAAACCTTCTTGTCAACTTGCGTGGTCGGTGGTGTTAGCCGCGTGATGATCGATGCAGGATAAAAACCAGTCAATCAGTCGGAAGGAGCATTTGGTAATTTTATGGGTTTTAGACCGAGTTTGGTGACCTAACATATCAGAGATCATTAATCCTCCTGATGATCGTGCAGAATACACAGGCTACTGAAAGTCGCATTCACCCAAGTAGTCGACGCAGAAGCATCCAATTGGTTGACACTCTTAAGGCAGCCGGTAGCGTCGGAGAAACCTTGCATTGACAACAAGAAAACAGTGTAATTATAGAATCAAATAAGCATTCTCAGCGGTAAACGAGACTAAAGTGTGGCGGACGAACAACCAAGGGAATGCGCGCTGTGTATAGGTAATCATGGATTGCTTGGCGGCCACTGATACAAATTCATTGTAAACAGTTTTGAAGGAGAACTATAAAACGCACCTTGACATATCCTGTCGAGTTGCCAACATTTTTACTGGAACACCATAAAAATACTTTGAAATTTAATTATTTTTACAGCGATTTTGGAAAAGGTTTCTAGAGGTGGGAAGTTTGCTTCTTATACAGACCCGGCTCCGTGATATAAAAGCTGTCACAGAATTAAAGCAGTTTACCCAGTTCATTAATCATTCAGCCAATTCACGAAAATATTTTCCAAAAGGTCATCCCTATGTACGTGGGTTTGGTAAACCGTCGGTCAGGTGGATTGTTAGAGTGGGCCTCTATTACTATCACCCGTCAGAACAGTAACGCTCGGTTTCATAACCAACGAGGTGGTTTAAACCAGCTTTTTTGTATCCATAACTGTGTCATCGCTTCCAGGATATCTTCATTACTCATCTAAGTCTGAATTATTTTACTCCAACCACCGAATGATTGAGTACCAGGTGCAAGTTGTTAACCTTCAGATGTTTTCGCGTCACAGTTTCTTGTCACAGCTTAGGCTGAAGACATAACTTGACGCCCATAATCTCGAGGTGCACCGATGTTTTCATTTCAATGATTAATCAGTGGTGCTTGCTTGTTTGTTCACACCCGTTAAAATGTCAGAATCGCGGTTCGCACAGGTGGCGTGGTTGGGTTAGATGACATGTCGGTTTTGTCGGGGAGATTGGTACTCACACACAAGTAACAACCAGCACTAAATTATTACAAGTGGCAATCAATAGAAATGATTGTGTCTTTCTATGAGGTTAGCTGTTAGCGCAAATCGATGAGAAGCAATTGAAGTCTGCAGCGTCAAACAACAAGGTCAACTTTAAAAAAAATCTGAATTGGCATGGCTCCAAGATGAAAGTCGGCAGTCAACAGATCATTCGAACAAAGAGGTGAGGTAATATTCAAATTTATACATAGCACTACACACACCAACTTCACCAACATCGTGCTTCTAGTGTGTTTAAGATGGTTTCGATATCACCGAGGTCTAGGATATCAGGGACTGATTTTTCCTCCACAACGGTTACGATCAGCCCTTCTGGTTAGCTGGAAAGACATAGTCTACGGTTATTATATGTATAAATTTGTGTGTAACTGTATTTGAATGTATGCCTTGTATGTATGAACTCCACTCTTACTTAGAATGCTGGTGTGCATCCTTCCCCTAGATTGTCAGACAGATCACCAGACAGTGGTGTGTTTGTCTTGTGAGTGTGACAGTCATACCGTCTGAACTGCGGTGGACTGAATCCTGATTAACTATAGTAAGTGGGGACAATCACAATGAGCAAAAGATCATCCTAGTTGATTCGTCCGACAAATTGGTCCATAGACATTAGCAGGTATAGCAGGCATGTACAAGAGGCACCGGTGGGTTTTTTAGTTTGCCTGCAATCCTCGTAGCAGGAAAGCCCAACATCGACATAAGTGCGGCCCGTTATATTCAACGAAGAGCAGGCGCAGTGAGACAATGAAAAATATGGTCAGTTTTTTTAAATAAAGAAAGGGGTCATAAGTTTTTAAACCATAAGGAGCAAACCTCAAATTCCATTCCATATCAGCTTCCAATCCAGAGAAGCTGATTTCACCTCTACGACAAACAGGTCGCTAGTGAAATCCAGTAGTGCATTCTTGAGTGTAATCCAAATGTGGAATGCAATTTTTTGTTAGAATGCCAATTTTCTACCCAAACACCGGATACTGTTGTCCTCAAGCGGATTATCTCAACCAATCAGTATGTTGGGAGGTATCCTGTATTCTAGTGTGACTTTCGGACAGCAATGGAGAAAAATTCGAGTGCCTGACGGCTTCTGTGATGCCATAAAACTATATTTAACTCTCAAATAAGGTGTGAGGCTCAGAAAAACCCTCCTGTTTTAAGCGCAGTGCATTCCGCTGGAAAAACGCCAACGTCCCGTTTAACTTTCCTTTGTGGTTCTATGTGCATTGCAGGCTGTTTTATACGCAAGAACGCAACTTGACAAACAAAACCTCGTACACTTTCTATCTTTTGAGAAAAGCCCTGTCGTAATACTTGGGATTAATCATGGTCTGTCAGAAATGAAATTTCAGAATACTTCGCCGAGCAAACCAAAAGCAACAGTATTTGTTTTATACTTTTCGTGCTTTCAAGCGCTTGCAGACGTGTAAACGGGGATTTTGTAGAGACTCGATGGAAAACATGCAAAAATAAGTTGAACTGCCAAGTGCTCTGTTACTTCTGATATGAAACTCGTTTCCCTTAGAACATATTATGAATGAATTAGGGGTTTTCATCTGGCCAGAATAAGAGTTCATCTGAACACGACTTCAAATCCTGGCGCATTTTATTGGTGTGGACAGTCAATAACTTGATACTTGTCTCCTGAATGATCAGATCTAATTGAATGTTGATCTGTAATCAAGAGTCAGACAAGTCTGCAGCTGGAAAACGAATATCAAAACCCTCATTAGATGACCATAGAAGCTAAGCTTTGCAGAGATACCAACTCGCAAATTACCGAGTACACAAGAATATTTGTAAGTATATTGCACTTGAGATTTATAGGTGAATTGTTTGACCATACATTTTGTTTTGCTGGTTGGCTTATCACTTTAGTGTGAACAGTCTTAAGATTTTCACGACTTTTTCTGTTATTCTAATCCTTATGAAGTTTATGGGCTTACCTGCGGCTTCCCGTCACACGTGAACGGAGCCGTAGTAGCGGTTGCACAACGGAGAGTGAACTTCCACTGCTAGAATTAGAAGTTACCACGTGTATTCTGCAACCCCATAAACAAGCATCCATTGTGCTTTCTCCTTAGTTAATAATCAAATTAGATTTCAGTTAACACTCCAAACTGAGCGGCAAATCACATTAAGGACTAGCATCCACTGTCAGTGGACATCACTTTTGTCTCGTTAAATTTATCATTCAAGAACCACAGAATCTAACAGGAAACATTAAAAGCTTGGCTTCTGAATTTTGGCGTGATTTTGAATTCTCAGTATTACTTCCCAAACTTAGGATGAGTTAAACGCTATACCATCTCAACTGGAGCATAGTGCTTTTAAATGCATTGTCTCCAAAGCCACACATTAAATATCATGGAGAACCAACTTGCAACAAACTGAATCTGTTATTCTGTCACTACGGAAGAAGCTTGAGAAACAAGCTATTCTAGAGTACTTTGAACATAGGTTTTTACACTTGAAAATTCAGAACTTAGCAGGAGGTGAAGGAAGGGAATGCCCGAACGGGATTAAAACAACATTTTATTTGACCATATAAACTGCCGCGTGATGTGGAATACGCTGAAGCAGCACTATAAGAGCAGTTTTGAGCCTTTCTCGCCTAGCGATGACTTGCCATGATCGGTTTTCATATATCCAGCCAGCTCAATCCCTTTGAGCTTTACCATGTTGTCGGCGTTAAGCAGTGTCACAAGAAATATAGCGAGCTAAAATCTTCACTCAAGCAGTAACCTTGTCTAACTGTTACATTTTAGCTTGAAAAATTCTGATTTGTAAGGGGCAGCCGAGACCAAATCTGCACTCAAAGCCCTATGCTTTTGCACTTCCACCTAGAAATTGTAGAAGAAAGGGTTTCCAACACTAATGTCGACCTTTATTCTACACGGCTCTTATCCACCTGATGTCCGACCTCTGACGCCACTGTTTATCTACAATGCTCTGTATTTATACTCGCGGAAGTATCAATCATTTAGTTTTATCCTCCATCCTAAACTAAATGAAGATTTCTGGAAACAGTGAGAGAAGTAGCTTTTACGATAGTCAGATAGCTTCTTCAAAGCCATCTCACAACTTGGGCACAGTGACCCAGTTTGGAAGTATGGCTTTCGATTGCTTTATATAGCAGGTGCTACTATCCCCAATCGGTCTTGTTCGGACCCCTTATGGATACTAAGGGATGCCTCAATCAAGTCTGTCGTCGACATTTACACTGAATCTGGTAACAAGGTCTCTGATAATATGGTGGGATACAAATAACTCAGGTTTTTACCCCAACATGTCGTCATTAATGGGAGAATTTGTCTAACGTTCTAACCAGTCTTGATCTCACTACGGATTCCATTAGTACCCTGAAAACTAATAAACAGCACTTCTTTACCAGAGTTTGTGGCTCCAAATTCCAGCTGAAAAAACTGTACAGCCCTAGAAATCTACATACCGCTTTATTTTCCACCCTCCAAAATGTTTTTTTAAATCCTCTGTAATGGCTCTACCTGAAACTACTCTGTTAGCACAGATTGTGCTTTGTTTTCGCCTGACTTTATATTATTACGGGACAAGACATCGTTTGCCACGGTGTTAGACTTACAATTCACAGTATCACTCTTTTACTCTCCAAACTCCTCGGATTTTACCACCTTGACTAGAGTGCACATGGTCCCCTGTGTTACTGTGATGGTTGATGTGAGACGAACGTTAGACGACGTATTCGAGTGGCCATCAGTCACTCCCACGTTGTGTAGTTTCTTACACAGTTTCGTATTCACGTGACTATTGCATTGTCACACATAATCCAGCAGTCCTATGGTGATCTTGGTAACGTTGACGCAAACGTTAGTATTTAGCCTTGGATCAGAGAAGTGCAAAGTTGAAGGCAGCGCGCAGCGCCGCTAAGAAAATCATGCTCTGCAATAATAGTACCATCTTCTGAGGTCATCTTCAGAGTTTCGATATGGAAAGTTTTGATGCTATGTTATTTGTAGCTCACACGTTCGGGTTTCGTTGGAATAGAAGGACAAATGGAAGAGGTAAAATTCTATCAATTAAATAGATATATATATATATTAAAAGTATCGCATTTGTAAAAATAGACAGACTTTCACTTTTATGGAGATAATCATGAGTCCATTGCTTGAATTTGCTTGACAAAGTTGTGTTGGATAGCTGGCGGTTATTGTGTTGGAGTGTAAAGGTGTTGCCCTGGACTTTATAAATGTAGAATTTCACTAAATGCTATCAGTGTAATGAAAAACGGTTGAATAGGAACAAACTTCTCAAAAGTAGTAAGAATTATTACACTGAATTGTTAACATTTACTTCTCTACTTCGGGCATATTTTCCAGGGGAAACACGTATTCATTGTCGTTTTTAGGTTGTCATATTTACTAATAAGCGCCATTGTTTCCTCTAGTGGGTGGTGTATCTGCGAACTAGCGCATCAGCTAATAGAATGTTTCGGCGGATGTTCTTCATTTTTAGGCACGTAGCTAGATGTACCAACGCATTTCTCAGATCTGCACAGATATGGGAAAGGATGGTGCAATACACAGTTGTAAGCACCTGGTCTACCTGATTTCTCTTTCAAATTTGAGGACCATTCATTTTCAGACCTCCCCTAAAACTAAACCCCTGTCGAGAAAATTCCTGCGACAGGAAATTCTATTCAAGCTCAGGATTGCTTCAAGCCTAAGGCATGACTAGAAAGTGCCTTTTTTCGTCCGTACATGACTAATTGTGTGGCCGCTTTGTGCGAAAACGGTATAGGCTGTTTACTTTTGGGTTTTAATTCTGGTAGGTTCCGAGAGCAGCAGCTAACACTGACAGTTGTATACATCTCGAGGTATGAATTTACCAGATACCGCATGCGTGACAACTTACGATGTAAAGAACTATCGAATCTTCCCAGCTCTCTAAAAACACCGTAGGCCTGGATTTTGTAAAACAGTTCCCACTTTTTCATCTTTTGTATGCAAATAAATAATAAAAAATATATAAAATATCCGTTTAAATACAATCAGTTGTAATAGTGGAAAGCTTTTCACGGGCTAACAGCACTATATTATTCTTGTCATATTTTGAACCACTCTACCTTTTCGGTAATTTCACTGATGAAGAGACCTACACATTACATTATACGTATTAAATGATAATCTAGCGATTGCCCACAATCGCGGCTTTTACCACACGTCCCTAATAATCATATACTTTGTATTGCCAGATTTAAGACGTGTCTTACCAGGAGGTCGAGTTTTGCATGCATCTTCTGGGTGTAGTGCGTCGCGACACTGATTCACCCATCCAGGTATTGTCTTGCAAAATAAATATTTCAACATGACACCAGAAGTCCTATTTCTGGTGCAGAAAGCCGGGCCAACTAGCTCGCACACGTGACAAGTCGCATAAGTTTACTGCAATATCTTTACTAATGGTAAACCAGCAGCTCAAGCAAAGTTACTTATTTAGAAGTGAGGGAGCTGAATATTTTGCGGCCCATCAGTCGGTTTACATGATAACTGCTCTACTGAAGGAACTGTCCTTTTCCTGGGGACATATTAAGTCAGTCGTTCTTAGTTACCATGAATGGCCCCAAATTCAATTAATTATTCTTTCAAGTACGTTTAATAGGTCCGTTGTGTTTTAAATGTTTTGCTTGTAGTCGAGCCTATCAAGGCCTTAAACAAGATATGCCTATTTTTTTCATAAAAGCTCACTAGTTACAGAAAGGTCAAATCTCTTCATTACATGAGGAACATCGTAATACCGAACTGGATTTCTTGCTATAATAAAGCTGTTTATCTGTCGATTGTCATATCACTGACGAAATTTTGACCACTAATCTATATTAACCTAACATAGTCAGTCTGAATATTTTACGCGCCGGTGTTTTTCACGTCCAAATTAAGTTTCTGACTGGCAGATGAAAATGTTGGTTATTAGTCAGCATATAGCACTGATTGTTTTTGCTCAGTATGGGCTTCATTTGTGTGTAGGTTCTATAATGCAGATTATCCTTGTGAATGTTTCAGTTGAGACAAACCAATTTATACTACTTATTAATAGCAGTAGCTGGGTTGCGCGTATGGGCGGATGATCAGATGGGACCTGCTCTGTTTGCCGAACAGGCTAACTGACCTGCCAAGGAGGAGACGTCGTAATTGGGCAGTTGAAGACGACATCTGTCAAAGCATTAATATGCTTCCTGGTATGGTGTGGGGATGTTTGCAAGCCAACTAAAAGGCAAACAGACCAACAGACCAACTGTTTCTCTAAATTAATCAGTACGTACGACCATACGCCTTACGGTTTTCGAAATAATCAACTCAGTTTACTTAGAATTATCAAATTATTAAACTGATGCAAATATATTTTCGTCATGGGTACATTCTCTCTGGACTTACATCAGAGAAGGCTGGTGTTGGAATAACTGCATGAAGCAATGAGCTTACTTGTTCACTTGGATGATTAATGCGGCGATATGCGCCGCGGTACAGGACAGAAATGTGCCGTCTACTACCACGCTTGTCGCACTTATCAAAGGAATTGTGGCTGTCTCCCCACATGTCACGATTTGCTCACCCAAATGTGGGACCAGACTAAACACCGTAGGGGTTTTTCTCAAACGTTTTCCAAGGAATACACAAGCAAATAAATTTTCCCAACTTAAAGGACTGAGATCATGCTCTTCCTTAAGGTGAACATCCAATCACCACTGACATCAAAGCTTTGGTCGTGATTTTTAAGGGTGGTTCAAAGTCGCCGGTTATGTGCGATTTGATTAGTCTTCTTATATTGTATCGGTCTCAAATAGGGTGCGTTTTTCCCCAATGAAATAAAGACATCTGTAGCTTTTCTCTCAAGGGAAATTTAAAATTTTCGTTAGCTATTTAAGTTGGCTGAAGTATCATGAGATCTCTTCTCCTTGACCAAGGGGTAAACACGTCCTTTTTCGCTTTTAAATAGTCATCTAGTAGCCTTAACCGGTCATTGAGTAGTTCGGCTGACTGATACATAGTATAACAAATACGTGAATTGCCGTTGAAGCTATGACCACATCTTTTAGTTCATGTTTGCCTATTAAGGCTGTGTGGCTGCCATTTCATAAGATCTGATAGTCTTGTCCATTACACGGAAGGAAAGAGGAGGAATAAAATGGGGACTTGGGCTTCGAATATTCTGCAATCACTTAGCTGAACAATTATCATGTGCCATGTTTGGTTGCTCTTAGATTTGTTTACTTCTGAAAAAGTGCCTCCCTGTTAGGGAGAAAATTTTAGTCTTTAGTTCGGGTTGGTATTTCGCTGACCTAGCGAAAGCGAAACTCTATGGTATAGGAACACAGCTTACCATGCTAAATTGATCAAAGATTCCCAACAATGTAGGCGCTTCTTGTTGGTCAGAAATTGTAACTCAGTTTACGTGATGTCAACCAGGATTAGGGAGTAAGAGAGGCCCGTAGCGGACAATTGTTTTTAATTTTATTGTAGATAACTATCGTTATCCTTCATCCCTAAATATGACACTGCCATCCTCACAGACCAGCCTCTAATCTTGCTTCGGTTTGGGTAACAAAATTGGGACGTTCCTTGAATATACCGTGTGTTGATGCAGCACCCCAATGTGGATTGTTTTTCACGGGCAAAGCTACAGAAGCAACAATGCCTGTTGCACATACAAAATTTAAAGTTCCAAGCCACATATTTATACGGACCCAAAGATCTACCGCTGCACGCATCGGCAGTGCGAAACTTATTGTGAGGAATTTTTTTTCGATATTTTGGCGGAAACCCGAGTACTGTCAGAAGGTGTTATGGGTATTATGATTTTAGAGCTGATTTGGAGACAAAAGTGTGACGTTGTGAGTTGTTCCTTGCTGAGGCGTAATTTGTTTATGCTTGAAAATGGATCTGAAGACACAAATGTCACCATCTACGGAGTTTACAACTTTATACTTTAAGCCCGTTAGCTACTAGTCCCCAATATATATCTCATCAGGATTATGCTACTGGGACATACAGTAGGTGTAAATTCATGACGAATTAGGAGTCCTAACGCCACACTAAATTTCATGCACAATATATGCGGCTACAGGTTCAATGAAATACGGAGTCCAAAAAAGGTCAGTTTTGGGACTTTAGATATTCACAATGCATCTCACTGGAATCCGGCGTCTGAAAATCAGATTGCAGCGAGAACACATACGGACAAACGCTTCAGCGTAGACACTCCTTTTGGGTCATTTGCCAAAGATGCGTGATAAACCTTTCTTGGTGTGTTCTTCATGAGTTTGAAACTGTTAGTGCCGCAGTATAAGGTCAAATTAAGCATAGATTCCAGGGTAACATTTATAAATATATTTAATATAGGCTGTGGTCTCAGGAAATTACTATTTGGGAGGCTGTCTCGCCTGATAATATATATGTTCCGTTGGCACAAAAAAGAACAGATGAACTACCATTGGAGAAGTAAATGACATTCATGTCCTTAAAAATTATCCGTCCGAGACCTATAGTAGATTCTTGGTTTGAGAGATGACTAGCCAAAATTCGGCTAGTTTGCTCATTCTTCTGTGGAGTCTTGATATCTTTCAATAAAAGTAAGTAAGTTCCACCGAATATCAGTGGGGTATGCGTCTCTAGGCTTTGGATACCAGTTAAAACAGGGAGTGGTGCTATCGGGAGATAGCGGTTTAGCAAACACAATGCAATGCTAGTCGCAAACGGATTAAAATAATTACAAGAAACCAAACTTCAAGCTAGAAAATGATATCGAGAGATAGCAGATTCTTTTTGGAAGTTGAATAAAATGAGACAACTCTTCGCTGAACCACCGAGAAGTGCTACCCAGATGTTGTATTCGTGCTGAAACTCATAAGCAGTGCGCAACTCATGAAAATTCAGGGGATTTCGATTTCATCTTTCGTAGTTCGAACACACCCTTTTGGTCATGAGCGCATCAACAGCATTTTGACTAACCCTAATTCAAAAAGTAGCTCACTCATTTTCCCATCACATAATTTACGTCACTTTACTCATTAAGTGGCGACTAATTACGTGGCAGTTCCATTCGCTGAGTGATTCAGCCACCACCCTGACCTGCCTACATTTTTATTGCAGCGTAAAATGCTTTGAGAATTCTCAATGGATTC
Source organism: Opisthorchis viverrini (assembly GCF_000715545.1). Taxonomy (NCBI): domain Eukaryota; kingdom Metazoa; phylum Platyhelminthes; class Trematoda; order Opisthorchiida; family Opisthorchiidae; genus Opisthorchis; species Opisthorchis viverrini. Next base: position 797,736 of record NW_008751841.1, read on the forward strand.
TCATGGATTGGCTTCATTTACAGGTGGAAATCCCAATAAAAGTTTCTAAACTATTAGCATGACACCTCATTAAACTATACTTTTGCAACAATTCGCACCCAAACGTTGGCGCAAAATTTGCAGAATATGTGATGCACCATCGATCCTCACATGGAACTGCTTTCAGCTGAATTATTTACACCGAAACACACCCAAAGCCTGATAAAGAACACTCCATTGGGAATGTTGAATATGCAATGAAAAATACAGAAGTAAATGTCACTGGGCACGGTGCAGTTTTTGTGAGGAAAAATAAAGAAGAAAGTCGGTTTGTGATTCAGTAAACAGTAAGCAAAAATCTAAGGCAAAAATCTTTTTGAAGCCACTTAACGTTAAACTGGTGAAAATGGGCCTTTGAATATCACACTTTTGCCGTGGGCATTTATACTATGGCGTTTTATACAGCACAACAAATTTTAGTACAGCGCTTTAGGTATACTGGAGCTCACCAGATGAGCGTACATTGAGTTTTGACCCTAGATGCCTTATTGGTAATTTGACCAAGAGAATAGCGCCACTGGAGATGAAGACTACAATTCCGTGCTTTAGTGGGATATATGGAATAATATTTAGTTGTTTAGATGGTTGAGTTATCAGATCATTAACTGTTGATCACGAATTTGTCTTTCCAAGATCGGGCCTTCAAAATAAAACAGTGATTCAGAGACTTTAGCTAAGAAATTCGTGAATTTACCAGACCTCTCTAAAACGATGACTAGTCAGTTGACTGGAAACAATATTTCTGTTGCACAGGTCCATTGTGGATATACGTGATGTTCGTAAGTCTATTCCCCAACTCTGTAGTAGATAACCACATTGGATTCTTCTTGGAGGCCAGTTCATCTGCTTCTTCCATACAAATGTTTGAAAGAAATTGCCGTCCACTAAGGCGCACAGTAATCTGAGCATTGTGTTCATAGAAAATCCGCTTCAGATAACGGTTGTAAAATTATTTGTCGCAGTAAGCAGCAAGTATAAGACAAGACACACTCTGAATGCCGGTGTGCTTTGTTTAATATATTAACATATTATTAATTTGGGTCTGGTGTGCTCATAAAAGAGTAAACAAGCAAGAGTCGGCAGACAATATTTCTGTGGAGTGCAGCGAACGCCATGATGATAATAGCTTCCATAGAGTTGGCGGTCAGCTCATGGTTCAGTTCAATAAATATTTACAGCCTTGTGGGTGTGACAATTTTGGTTAATTTCCAAGATTATTATTCCACAAATACTCTTGGTCACCCGCGTGAATAATTTGCCCTTACTACTATACTGCGAGAACTCTACAATAATTTTGAACAACACAAACGGATATTTTCAACTTGACTGGTGGTGCATAACGAAATATACTCTGCTGTTCACAGTCAATTGAATTTTACTCCAATTTCGTCTGGAATATGTTGTTGGGTTACTATAAGCGACGCTCACTTACTAGAACGCGGATACAACTCCCATAATTTTCCTTTGTTGTTATTAGCTTCTAAAATATTATTCGCTGGATCTTGTTCGATCACATGGGGAGCAATCTGAGATAGACTTCCAGAAAAATGAGGGCTTGGCTGAAAGTGTTGGAACACAAAAATCACACGAACATATATTATTAGGCTTTTTCAGGTTGCTGGAGACACATCATAGGCCTAAGCACTTTACAATGGCAGGCAATGAAAGGACGCTTTTACCCACAAGGAGAAACTTACTTCTGTTCGTTTACGCTGTCATTTCCCGGCACTTAAAATGGTTGTTCATGGGTTCAGCATAGTTGAACAATACATCACTGGCCTACAAAAGCAACATACTGGACCATGTTTAGTCGGCTGTCATTCAGTTTATGTTGAATGTTTGGAGAAAACATGGATAACACAGCCTTTTCAATGTTCCTTACACAAACTAGGAGGCACTGTTACCCAGACTATAGGGAAATTTGTGCTTTTAAGAAGATCAGCCTTTATTCGGCATACTTATTCATCAGTTGTGATGAAACGCCAATAAAACCTTCACATTCTTATTATGGACATTTATTTTATCACTCTCTTACTGATCGGATCAGTCAATCAGTCGACTACACATTATTCTTATTTATTTCAAGTCACATAAGTGTCAATTACGTTATCAAAAGCCAGTTTGATTCCTGATGTTTGCCTGATTTAGTTCAGCTTTTCCTTCTTAGCGGAACGGATCCACAAACGGTACAACATTTTTTGGTAACCTACAATGGTACATATAATTCTACTAAGATTGCAGTGATAACAAATTACTTTATAGAGACTTTGTCATTTTCATCTACACAGCAGCTTTTATCTACTTATAATTATCCTAAAGGCTACTTATCTTGGTGTACTGCTATAATCTATTCTGTTCTGATCAATGTCCGCTACTGGAAGAAGAAATTTATAGGATTAACCTGCTCCTCCATCTTAGGATGAGCTTTGAGGAGTGAGAGTTAAAGACATTGACACTACACAATTTTAATGGCTTGAAATTAGGAAAAAGTCACTCACGTTTTTGTTATGGAACTGCTGCCCCTCACATACGAAATTACGGAAAGCATAAATCCAACGCATGCATCTCATGTCTACTTTGCTGTAATGTCAGCGTTCATACGTGTGATCTTATGCACAAAGATGTCTCGTTTGGCCCATATGCGTTTTAAATGATATGTTTGCACTGTCTAAGATCTAACCTGCTTTTGTTGAGAAAATATGACACGAACATACATTGAGTAGTACAGACAACGTATACTTAGTTACCTTTCGAGGAAGTAAGAATGCTCGTGATGCCCCAGAAGGTATGAGCCCCATGACATACGTTTTACATACTTACTTGAAACGATACTTAAGGCGTAGGATTATGTATAAATTAGGTATAAAAGTAAAAGTGCAAGTTGGAATGGCGTTTTATTTTAGGTGATCCGTATCGAGTTTCTCATGACTGACAAAATGAAACCCAGTGAATTATTTAGCACCAAAAAATTCGATAAGTTACAGATAAGCTAATGCTACACTAAGAATGGTAACGTTTGTTCATTTTGAAACTATGTAAACCCGAATAAATCCTATGAAGTAAGAAGATCGGAGGAACTTAGTGTTTGCTAGAATATCAGCTACTTCTTTTATTCTTTACTTGAGATTATGTTGTTCACAGGCAAACCGAAAAATGGGACACTAATTCTGGCAAATGTGACTAAAATTCATCCTGGGTGTTACCAAAATAAAAGCCGCTTTGTTAACATCCATCTTTCTATATCGCTTACAGATTTGAACGAAACTACACAATGTAGACTTCAAAATTACAACTGGATTATTTCTGAATGATAGCTAATGCATATGCTGAACTAACCGTGGTCGTTCTCCGAATGTTGCGATGTATTGTCTTGATCATCACTTTGTTGATTACTCTCAGCCTTTATGGCGGAACTTTGTTTACACCCCATTGTATCGATATAGACAATATTAACCGGATCGCTGATCCTGTACAGGGTTATTTTCTTCTCTGTATGCAACGCAGCAGGTGAACTTCCCGGTTTCACTTCTGAACACACTTAAACACCGGTTCTTCTGCCTCCCGGTTCATTGATTTACCATGGTATGTTCATTTTAAAACAATGGCTTGTTATTGTCATGGCAACATCGTGTATTTGATTGGTATACCATCTCCGTGGACTATCTGAACAATGATGACAGTAGTAGAAGAAACTGTGCCCACTGTCCCAAATGAGTACCTTTGTCCACTGAAATGTTGCTATGTTACAATGAAATGTTACTGAGGCAACCAGACAAAGGAATAACGGGAAACTGCTTCTCTGGTTCACGACAAATGTGTGGCTTGATTACCGAGTGAGTGAGAAATCCACCCATGAAGGAAAAGTGAGCAGGTGCAACCGAGTCATTTTATTGTTTATCTTTCTGGGTTTGTGGAGTTCAAGTATTGTTTTGACTCGCGTTTTTATGTGTAAACTTGTGTAAACTTGAATCCACTGAAGGATTAGGAAAGGTGAACCATCGTGAGGCATCCGCCATTCAACAATCGGCGGAATTTTCAGGTAAAATTCTCGCATTGATTCTCAAATTTCGGTTTGAAATCATCAGTCAATACATGTGGGTTGTCCTTTCTGTTGATCTGTTTTTGGGACGTCATTTCTTCCAAATGTTTCAAAATCCGAGTAAAGACATGACAGAGGACGCGTGTGACTGACCAATCCTTACGAATTCTTAGTGATTGGTCAGATTTTCCAACCGTCTAACGCCTGTTGCTCGCAATTGGTGCTACAAAAATAGACAAAAGTTTGTGTGCGACTGTTTTGACCGGCGGACCAAGATTTTTTAACGTACTCTAATTACAGATTTGTTGGCTTAATTGCGAATTCAGAGTGAGTCCAGGCACCATATATAACAGCTCTGCAATGGTGGCTGGTAAGATGTTTTTGTGAACAGGCATTTTGTATCTCATAGGAAATTGTGATACTTATATATTTGCAAATATGAATTGGTGACCTTGCTAAAACGCTTCCGGTATGACCGTATAATTATTTTCAATTTTACATGGTACTATCGTGGTCATTGCTGAGAAATATCGCGAAGTTTATGTCATAGAATTCAACACTTGAAATGCCGTTTCGTCTTATAATTTTTACAACGAAGTTAGTTTAAGGAGTGTTCACGATGACGTATGACGGAATATTTGGCTCACATCAGGAATATCTTTACCAAAAAAACAGAGCAAAATTGTGCCAACATCATGAACTTTTTCAATCAAACAAACACTGACAGAGGCTGTCAACTGAGGGGAAGTTTTAACCCCTTGTTTTACTCCTGCTTCTGCAACCTTTTGATGTATGTTAGGACTGGTAAGATATTTGAGGCGTTTCTGTCCTGGTATTTGGTAGGGCAGTCCATTTAGTTTTGGGCTCCGAGTGGCCCACTGAATGCGCTACTTTTGGCATTTGGTTTTGGAGTCATGGCATTTGTAAGTCCTTTGAATCCTAGGGCACTGACAGTGAACGATAACTAAAAACGCTTCATTTCGTTTGACTGGCAACATGTGACCTGAAAAATTACCAAGCGTTGTTCCGTGTTGTTTTTGCAGTGTAACTTAGTTTGCTACATTTTCGAAATGTGCAACAGTTGAGACAAGGGCGAAAACACAAATCAGATGGGCTGGTTTGGTTAGGATTGAAAGTTACGAACGTACGGAAATTGCAACAAAACCTCCGGTTTGTGTGGTTTTGAGGTTTTCTGCCGGGAGTCATACGATTAGTAAGCAAAGTCCGGATGATCAAATAAATAATAGGGGTAGCGCAATATACGAATCAGTTTACTAAACGTATATGCTCGCGAGAACCACAAAATGGAGAAAGCTGAGGTTGAAACTTCATGTCCTTCAGCGTAAAATCTAACTTGAGTGTAGTTTATACAGAGTTCCGACATCTTACTTATGCTGTAAGGGGTTGATTTAGTAAAAGAAAACGTAAGCTTATGGTTTTCCAGGCTGGATTCTCTTTACGGAAAGCTACTTTTATTGCTAGTGATAAGATCATTTTGGTTTCTGAAATTTCTGAACTGGTTTTGGGCTAACGGACTGACGCAGTTACGCTGAACTTACTGGTCTTCTTGTATTAATATAAGTTTAATGAATATCCATTGAAAACCCATGCTGAAGAGACTCGCTAGAACGTCTTTTGATTTTCTGATATGGAGTTGTACCACTGGAAATAACAATACGGAAGGAAAACCAACAAGACAGACAGTGTTGAATATATCGTCCGATACTCAGCAAATGGCTGCGTGTTAAATTTCGAAACCTCACAGGGAGAAACCTATAAAACGGTTTAATCTCGATCAGGATCACATACCAGCTTCCGGCAAACAGACACTAATACTGATAATATTTCGACCAATGGGGTTGATTGACCAACCTTTTTCATGTCGCTATGCGAATGAGATTAACTAAATGATCCACTGTGCTGACCTACGAAGATGGGTAAAATCCGTCCCATATTTTATGTTTGTCAAATCAAAATGGGAGTCTAATCGGGATCATCAGCTTTTGGTGACGATGAAGTAATGAAGTAGGTTCACATATATTTCTATCCTTTTTATACCACCTGTGATTTACGCGTATCCTTAATACAGAATCCATTTTCCGCTTACGGAAGTTAACGTGGCAAACACTGGGAAAACTCAGGTGAGAAGCCATTGTTTTGCATTAGGTACTCCCGTCTTGGTGCGAACGTTTGAGTGAATTCAAGAGGTTTGGGGCCGTTTGCGTACTGATGGGCACCTCTAAAATTGAAGTTGTCTGAAGCCTCACCAAGCTGTTCAATAAATATTCGCATTAATATACATGGTATGGTATGATGAATCGATATTATAGTTCATACTCTTAAGCTATAACTATTTCCCGAGTATAAATTCTTGGCTGCAATGCTTGACTTCTTATATCAGGATATGTCGAACGTGATAAATACCCCCTTGTGTGAAAGGCGGATTGTTAGCAGTTTTGTTTTCACCCAAATGAAACCAACATGCAGGTAGGACATTTTTGGTTGGCCGTTTACAGTATCTTCTCGTGGGTGAACTAATTGTCTTTCTAGGGTGAGAAAACAATATTGTTGCCCCAGTAATAAGGACACCCTGAAGAGTTTTATCAAACTCGGCCCAATTGTACATTTGGTTTCTACGGGGACTGGACCCGCAAGGAACCAGTGTAATCACATTTGTGTTCTTCGGGTTGATGTACGTCTACTTCTTGCCCCAATATTGGAACTTCTGCCCCCTGTTATTTGTAGGGAGGTTGATAGTTATTTGGTAATACAATAGTTCCTCTTTATTGACAGTCGGGGCACATTGTCCTGACAAGTAAGACCTAAAGGGAATATTTCACGGGACGGAGTAAAATGGCCTTACACGGAGGCAATCATTTCCATCATGATTGAGCCTATCGAAGTTGGGCAAAAACTGCTGTGTACTTAGATATGGGTGAAAATTTCATTTCTTTGAATTCACTTAGAAAAACTGTCATATCGCTCTCGCAATACCTCGGAATAAATCTTCTTGTGCAATCTCGGTTCTAGAAGAACGTATCCAGAGTAAATATGATATAATTCAATGGTTTAGTAGGCTTGCTTCAGAAATTGCACAAAATTGCGGTATTTGATTTGCTTACATACTAACCTCGGAGGAGAGTTCAAATATCGCCACTTTTAAGTTCTGCTTGGTTTAGCTTATAATTCTATATAGATTTGCTGCGAAGGTTTCTGCCTGGTCGCTCAGTCGTTGCAGGACATGGATTGTAGTATGTTTTTGTTCTTGTGAAGTCGGATGTCTCAGGCTTGTTCAGCCGATTTCTATCCACTTTAATTTCGGTCCGATTTTCCGCTCTTTCTAGGGTTTGCCGGTTGAACAGTATGCACCGCTGTCGTCTTGACAATAGAAAACCGAGAGTGTTATTAATTCTGGTTATCTGAAGCGACTAAACTGACCATAAGATGGTCTGAATAAGTCCCCGTGTATAGCCAGGTTTGCTGCATATCCGGAAGCATATATAACCAGTAAATGTTTGGCAGAAATCATTCGATAACTGAGATTTCGAAGCCCAAGCAAGCTAGCCATTGTTCCTGCATCTTAACTCAGAGCGGCTGTTACATATCATTTGAGATGAATGTTCACTGTTAATTTCTGCACAACTAACATTGTGGGTGAATTTTTTGATTAGAAGCCTCTTGGATTCGGCGAAGCTAGTGGTTAATTAGATATGTTACTAGACATCTAGTGCTAAACTTTCAAAGACTGGTGTATCACAATAGTTATAAACAAGAAGAGACCGCAGGGCATTTGGGCACATGCACATAATGGAGACTTAACTGAAAACATCATAGGGGTTGTTTCCGAAACTGCTGTTTTCCACCGAGGCTTTGGTGGCCACTGGTGAAGAACCACCAGCTTTCCACTGCAAATTTTGAATTTTGGAGAAGAAGCGCCGAATAGAGAAAGGTGGCTATTTACTAGAAATTGCCGTCAGATTGCATTCGAAGATGTCTTGAGTTACACCATATAAATGACATAACGTCGGTTCGGTTTCCTCACTTTTTTGAAACTACACTTCCAGTATGCTCCAAAGAGACGGACGAGCTCAGATCGGATTATAGAAATTTGCCCAAATTTAAGGGACTATTGAAGTATGAAGACCAATAGGCAAGTGAATCAACCGGTCGCGAATCCAGCTAAAGGTTTTTATTCCGTCTCATCAAGGCAGGTTGGGAATAGGAAACTAGTTTTACGCAGTACAAAAATATTCTCTTTTGCAAAGGAACCGCCTGGGATGAAACCAGTTACATAAGGTGCTAGTTCTCCATCTAGGGCTGCCTACTGACGACGGTTAAAATATGAGCTATTACATTGTGTAGTATTTAGTACAGAATAGCCCCACTTTATTTTCATTTGCCTGTTTTCCCTTTCAAATGAAGTACGCTATCCAACTAAATTACAGTTAACTTTTGCACACAGATTTTAAACCCCACAAGCAATAATTTCCAGTGGTGAAAAACAACGTAAACGAAAGATTCAGCTGCAATTTAAGCGGTTCTTTAGTGCAAACAAAAATTTAATGCTTCTGTGGTTGCCGAATTTTCGCAATTAGTTTTCAGACACAACATAGGGTCGACAGAAATTCGGATACTTTGACTACCTGATGAGCTCAAGAAGTACACCCCACAAGCAATAATTTCCAGTGGTGAAAAACAACGTAAACGAAAGATTCAGCTGCAATTTAAGCGGTTCTTTAGTGCAAACAAAAATTTAATGCTTCTGTGGTTGCCGAATTTTCGCAATTAGTTTTCAGACACAACATAGGGTCGACAGAAATTCGGATACTTTGACTACCTGATGAGCTCCAAGAAGGACGAAAATGGTAGTGGGCTGTCGGAGAGTTTTTAGCAAACTTATGAATAATGCTATATATTTAAACTCTTATAACTGTTGAATGTTCAATCGGCTGCAATTATTGTTCCCTTTTGAACCGGCGTATCGTTTTATTAGGGTATCCCAAATATGGCCTGAACAGCTTAGCTTTAACGCATTTGTTCAGATTTAAAAGAGCACTGGGAGATGGCAGGACATCAGTCGGTTCAACAACCGATGTTTCACAGAAAATGTCACTTGATAGTTGTGTCAAGTCAGCCGACGGTTCAAACTACAAAAAATATGACCATGTTGTGTGCTCTACCAGGGCAAATCCCGCCTTAGCGAAAGCAGAAGCCATTTACATGCGATAAATGCATAAGATGATGGTACCTCTTTACGTTTGTCGGTTATTCCGCATGAACAGACGTCCGCAGACCTGCGAATACACCACCTGCTGGTTTACATCACTCACAACCACCGTTTGTGGGATTGAAGGTTCATGTTACAGTTTGCCTGTCATTATACTGAGTGGCACACCTCAGTTGAAAGAGAAGACTTTTAGACGCGCCGACGCACGAAAGTAAGGCTGGATCAGTTAATGGTAAACAGAACGAGATGAAATGGTTGGCAGTTTGGCAAAGGTTAGCCGGTGCGCGGTATAAAAATCAGATCGTATATTATGTACGTCCAGATAAAAATATCCTGCCAACCCTTAAGTGCGCTTTGAGGTCCGCGTTGGAAATGATTGCTGTTGAATTAGAGGTTGACTTAAGGTGGGCATGAACTTACTAAGAACGGAGCAGGCTGAATTTACTGTTAGTTAGAGGTGTTCAGCCTAGCTAGTGCCATGATGAGGTGGTTCAGGCCCCAATGAAAACAGGCGCCGTTAGCTAGCTGGTCACTTTCAAGCGTTTGCGAAACCAACTTTGGCTTTTGCTTTAGATTCCAGCAGTCGAAGTGACAGCATTTCGCATCTGAGTTCGGTAATTAATCTGCGCTGACTTCACCGTAACAGGTACGGGGTTCAAAATCAAAATTCAATTCAATGCTTATTCGGATGGATCTGGCAGTGTTGTCACAAGAGCTGAATCCAATTTATTAATTCACACAACAATACAGTATTGCGGATGGGCACATTACATTAATATGGATTACATCATTTTTGATTGAATTGAGTCATCACTGTCCTCGATTTTTGATTACTGGAAAGCAAGTTAAAACCATTTAATTGTGTAGCATTAGGGATTACCAGAAGCCACAAATAACGTAGCTTAACAACTTTTACCCGAGAGAGAAGTTGTGATAGTTGTCAAAAGTCTTTGGAATAACATCATACAAACTGATTTTTGTGTCCATCAAGTGAACTTGACAGAGTGTGAAAAAAATTCCAGATATTTCATGGTTCCAGTCATCTTATAGCATAGCTTGCCTTTTTTGTACCTTCTGTATTCTGTAACAAAATTGTTAAATTAATGAGAGATTATGGCGTAATTGCGACCTCCATCTTATGCATGGGTAAAATTTTGACAGGAGGCAGTTAAAACGAGATTCAGCGCGTTTGAAGTACTTATATTCCTTGAGAAGAGTAAATAAATAAAACATGCCATAAATCTTATCGAAGAGTTCGGAAATCCCCCAGTAGGTCATGAGCTAAGTTGGGTAATTGTACGGCTTTGTCAACAAAGTCTCAGGATCTCCAATGAAGATACACAAAATTGTTGTCATCACAATCATTATCATCATCATAGACGGGATGACACCAGTGTTCGACACTGATGCTTCGTTGATGTACGTCGGTTTTGATGTCAACTCAGTGTATTCGAATGTCTCCAGGGAGGATGATTCGGAGTTGACTAACAAGTTGTTAATGGCGCACGCAACAATCTGAATAGCTGAGGGAACAAAAGAAAGTCTAAAATTTAGCCGGTCTGATGTAGACTCAGATGTCTACTCGTAAGATCACTAGCATTAAAGACATTAGAATTGCTGGCTTTAACCAATGTTTATGTGGATATGAGTTTGTACAATCTGAATTGTTTGTTTTATTTTGGATATTTATTCATCTTCCTAACAGACTGCACTGCATTTATTAAACTCTTTCGAAATCATGTTATAAATATATGCTTTAATGCTGGAAATTTTAGCAACCATGGAGTTTAAAGATCTAGACTGTATTGCTGAATTCTTACACATATCTACAACGCAATGCATATCCAGAAAGTTGAGACAATCAGTCTTCTTCCTCAGAGAGCTTCAGCAAAACGTTTCGCGGCTGAAAACAAAAATCATTCATGAAGCCGTCTCTATAAGAAGGTTGGTGCTTTATCATCGGCAGCTTGTTGAGCAAGTCTTCCAGGTTTCTGGTTCATCTGTGTACCCACACACCACGTCTAACGTTTTCTTTTTCCCATCAGACAAATATGAGACAAAACACCTCGTATCGTAATGAGAGTCCTTGCTTACAGCCGATGGGATCCGGTTTGTGCGGTATTAACATGTCAAACACTTGTCAAACAAAACATTGGTGATTAGTATGAGAGAATATAGGAGTTTGGGTAAGCCTCAGCTGTATATATTGTAAAACTTACGTCGTTCTAGCGATTGATCGACTGTGAACGTCGCAATTTAAAAACAAATGTACTTCACAACATTATGAAATTTTTGTAAACCATATTGTACGTGATTTATAAAAATGGACTGCAAATAATTTAAGGATAGACAAATTTGTTTTTGCAGAATTAGTGGCAAGCAAAAGTTTCAACGTCATTTGATGTTGAAATTAATCCAAGGGATGAACAATTACAATTAACCGACACACTCTGGCCTTTGTCACTCTAATCTAGTCAAAAAGCAGCCTAGAAATATTTCATAATGAAATGGGAATGCTCGGGGCATTTGGTCAGCTTCGTTCCGTGACCGTGCAGATCAGGTAGAAACAACTGCTGTCCCGATCCACCGACTTGTTTTATAGTCTGTCCTTTGTCTAACGATTCAGAAGTTGTTAGTTGCCTTAGGAAATTGACCCATACACCAAATCATTTAATTCTATTTTCTTTATAAATGACAAAAATTTAGAGACACCAAGAGATAGTACCAAAAGAATAACTTTCAACTGGCTCAAACAAAGATTTTGTGTGACTTGTTAAATGGAGATGTTCTTGTCTTAGATTGACGGCGTTGCGCCCATGAAAATCATAAAGTTTCTTAACAATTAAGTTTTTCCAAGCCGTGTCCAAACTCTGACTTGGGATTCAAATAACCTTCATTAGAGCATCCTACCATCAGCATATTTTTAAACTACTGGAGGCATGATATGAATTTACCACTGATTCGTTCTAAGGGTTTTACAGAGACAAATTAACATACTGACTAGATATAAAACAAAAAGGTTATATTGCTGGGCGCTACGTACAGCATTGCAGTCTAAAACCTGGAGATAGGAACCTTAAAGTAAATGTTGTGACTCGGCTGAAGAGTCAGATTACTAACGATAAAGCTGATCGTTTGAGAACATATAGCGGACAAACGTTCCGTCTCTGTACTTATCAGATAAACATCATAGAGTTGAAGATCTAATCAACCTGGCTGAGAACATGACTGAAGATGACTGGTTTAAGCGAAACAATCTAGAAAGGTTTTTCAACTCCCAATGAAGCTTTGAAAGACAGCTAATTCGCAAAAAAGTTTTGGGAGAAATCTCAGCACGCAAGTATCCATGGCTGTTTTCACAACTGTCGAAAAAATACGTTTGGGGTAGGCTTCCGTTTCAGAATAACTCATTAGCACCCTACACCAATGTTGGCGAAGATTGCAGTTGACAATACCTCAAAACCAGTTCACAGTCTAAAGGCGGATTTCCTCCAGTCACGTAAGTAGACTGCCCGCTGACAACCGAGATATTTTAGTACTTTCATTGTTTTACTGCTTTTTGGACCATTATTTTGGATGCCTGAAGAGGTAACTCGTCCAAATGTTGAGTAATCATAATTCACTACGGTCAGCTTTTGAGGCTAAAAACATGATAACCGGTCCAGTGATACAGCACCATGTAGCCATGAAACAGCGTGAAGCTCGGCCAAACTTTTCGTATTGTCTTTAAGAAGCCTTTCAAACAACCCACATCGGTAAAACGCAATAGCACAATAGTCGACAATACTGCCACCCGACATTGCGACAGTGCTTTTGTTGGCAAAACGTTCTGCTTTCGTTTTGGGCTTGTCATGGTTCAACAACGAAACCCAGTCTCTTTCGGCGACATCAGGTTATCCTAATAGTGAACTGCATTGGATGTGTCCTGATGCCATCGTCGCCCTCTAGGACTTTGATTCTGCTGTGTTCAGTAAACTGGGATAAATGCTTCTATAAAAGAGGCTGTGGGTACAAATTCACTATTAGGAGGGTCTGAGAAGGGTCTGTCAAAATGGACTGTTGTCGTTATCAAACCATGATGAGGCTAAAAAGCCAACAGAAAGCAAGTTCACCATCCCATTTTTCTCCTTATTCTAAATGGCAATTTTTGAACTAGAACTTTCGCTTACCAGATTGGTTCAAACGCGAATCTAAGATAATGGTCTTGCACCTAACCCCGTTAAAATGAAATTATAGACTGCATTCGTAGGCAGTATGTATGTTCTGGGTTCAGCAGTCTGTATGTTACTGTCTAATGTTAATCTGGGTTAAGATGATTGGAAAGGTGAGCAAGTCAATGCAGTCTTTATACTATCAGCATGGTGGTACATGATTACTAAATCAAGTAGGGCCAACTAAGCGTTATGACCCAGGAGTGATTACAAAGGGTTATTAGAAAGCCCACAACTGTCAGGAGAGTCAAAGAGAATAAACATGTGGACAGAAAATTTGGGGCAACAGTCATTTTGGCTTTTGGTGCGCTAATCTAGGAAAATTAGCACTAAAAATGTTGCAAATTGGACAAACTGGGTTACTCGAATTATCAGGTGAACAATTTCTTGGCGCAAGATGGGATACAATGTCTCCTTCCTTAGAATATGAAATGATTTGCTAATGACACAAACGCACATCAGAATGAAATCTGGATCTGAATTGTTATGGTGCAAATGATTGTGGTCATTAAAAGTAATTCCGAACACAGTCGTGGGCAACAAATAATGCATAGGAGGCAAGATAAACTGGAAGTGACTCGACACAACTGTATCCAGGTAGCAGTTATTAACCTATCAGTGTATGAGGTATGCTAAATATCCTGAGAGACTATATTCCAACTCGGTAAGTTGCAGCTTACTATCCATAAGAAGTTCTTCTTCTTCTAAAACCCACAAGACAAAAGTGATTGTGGAGTGCAGAATTACCACTGTTACAACATTTAGGTTAACTAATCGCAAATCGAACATGGAATGCATATGGAGCTAAAAAACAGGATGAAAGTTATTCATCTCATGTGGTGTCATGTGGCATAAAACATTGTAGCTATACGGAAAAGAGAGCAACTGCAAAAATCTAAAGTAAATTTTCTCGTGAGAAAGTTCGTATAGCTGGGCATGGATCAAGGAAGACATTCACCAGTATAACACATGATGTTCTCATCCCCCCAAAAGTTGAAGTCGGGCTGCGTAAAGCGGAGGCAATAAACATGCATGCTCAACCTAGCCGAATCGTCTAAGTGGTGGGATAACGTGGCACACGGATCTATACATCGTCATTACCAATATACCAGTAATAAATACTGGCGCTTGACTGGTCCTGGAACATGGACATATATTTGAAGAATTTTCGTTACATTTTCGAGCTGTTTGTGAGGCAGACTTTGAACCGATACGTCCATAATTCAATGCCCATTCAACGGATATACTATTGATGAGGCACGAATGTAGTCTGTGATCGTGTCAAAGCTGAGCCGCGCGTCTAATGGAAGATAAAGTTCATTGCAGAATGTGTGGAACTGCTTTGAAGCATTATTTTGCAACTGAGTACTAGTAATGAACACCTACGTAAGTTCCAGCAGACTCGTGAGAATGTTCAGTTTTTAAAACTATATGCACACAAGATGTTTCCCTCCCTGTCCAATAGCTTGCAATTGATTAGTTGGTGTTTGGTGGTTGACCACTTCTGTTTAGAGTGTAACTGTACAATTGCGTTAATACTCTGCTTAATGTGAATGGAGTTTGTTGCTCACGTGTTGACGTTTATTGTTGTTAATAAATCTGGTGTATTGTTGATGACGATGAGATCCACGTGCCACGTTATCCCGTCACTTAGACGATTCGGCTGAGGTTGACCATGCATGTCCATTGTCTCCACTTTGCGCAGCACGTCCACACTCCTCCCATCAACATTTAAGTGCATTAGTTGATCTTTTGACTACAAATGTGACAGATATCCGTCCAGCAGTGAAGCAGTTTTACTAGCTTCACAACATACGCGTCATTGCTTGACCCAGCAAGCACAAGGTTTCTCGTTTTGTTTTGTGTAAAATGACCGCCTAGCAAATTCTTTGTATAAGCCAACGTATGGATACAACTCACCCACACTGATTTAATGCATTTCGACCGGTGTGGTTTTTTAACCGTGTCCTCGTTTCTGCTTCTTCCAACTTATCTAATCTCATGCAAGTGTCCTCTGTGTAGGACACCTGGACTGAAAACTTTTGACTCTCCTCTCAATGCGTCGATCTACATGACGCGAACCAATCGGTCAAACAAGTCCATTGGCGGTGCGATTGATTCGCTCACTTTTTAAACTAATTTTCCTCGTCCCTATTGCGTTCATTCCTGTTGTTTATTTTGCAGTCCTCAGTTTAAGACAACCGCTTTGGTTATCCAAAGTGAGTGGCTTTCTGTTACTAATTTTTTCCATTTAATCAAGTTTTTTTTTTGTTTCGCTCCTTCTCTCGGTGCGTGTCAATAATATGGTGTTTTGTAAGGAATAATAAATAACAACCTATCGTTAAAGTGAATTATTTATTTTTACGTGAACATACGAGCGTTAAATGGTGGTGAGCACCCGGCATTTTAATGTCATTATCTAGGACTTCATTTCAGCAAATATGGGTCATATCCTCTATACAAAATGCTAAGTAGACATGCTAGTCCATAAGACGAACCACATTACAAGTGAAAGCAAGTTGTTTATTTTTGCGTTCAGTCATATTACAGTCATACCATTAAAACGAGTTTAAACCGCGTATTTTTCGTATTGTGAAACGGCGCTATAGATGCCTTAATCCTGGCATTCTATTTAGGATGTGATTTGCGTTCACAATGCGTTCAGACGTTTTTCTCTCAAACACCATGAGTTCAACAGACGGTAGTGTAGATCAAATGAAACGTGTTCGTCAGTGGTAAAAATTTGACCGTACGAACCCTTAGAGGCTCACCTTTTAGCTGGTGCATATTAAACTCTGGTAAAAGGAGTAATGGCACTTGTGACGAAAAACTAGTTACATAGATCGTAATGCACGTAACATTTTGGAAGAGGGAGGATTGGTTATTACAATCCACCCAAAAAATTACAAAGTAGGCAACCTACTGTCAGCGTTCTGATAAATTAGTTCTTTTAATTTTTGTGAGCGTTAAGGGTGACGAAAAAGAGGCTTCAGTTTAAATTATTAGCAATTTTCCAACATATATTATCTTTGTTAAGTCCTTAATGCTTGGCAGAAACAAAATCTGGAGGATCACCAGTCGACTGAGTTTATAAAATCAGTAAGGTTGGATCGATATGTTTCAATTAGACCATATCTTAGGGATCATTTGGGCAAACTGTATTTTTACTAGTGGCTTATTCATTCCGCTCTTCCAGCTGTCTTGCTTCCAAAATTTGTTGTCAGTCCAATGCGTCCTACTGTGTCAGATATCCTTTTTGACTGACCTCTCAATCATATGCCTCATTGCAATGCGGCTTAAGTGTGTGACGCAGTATTGGTAGAAGTCCCGGATTATCCCCACTTTGTGATGACATACAATTCACGACTAACGTTTCCTTGTTTAATGGAAATTTGGGAGTGCTGCTAAATAACGCCATCTTCCGCATCACATTGTTAATCTAGTATAGCTCAGCCATACCTCAGTATGGCTTGGATTTCCGAAAGGTTTGGTCGCACCACTACTCTGTATTGGAACACATCATGTGTGAACGTGAAACTGGACTAGTGACAACCACAGATCAACGCGAAACGTGCTGCAGTCAGCGTTCCGTGTCATTTCACGAGGCATTTGCATCATCCTCGTAGAACACTTGAGTAGCTTTTAAGCCCTTGGCGTTTTTACCGTGACATTATTCGTGGCTTGGAACTGACGATTCGTTAGGACGCTTTAGACCACCTTTAGCCTTCAATAAAGTACATCACTCAGAGTGGTAGCATTGGACGCTCACAGGCAAGCAGACGCTAGGCATGTGGTAGAAATTGGGCGTAAGGTACACGGCTCATTACCGGTGTGGACTGATTCAAAAGCCCCTGTACTTAGATTAAGCACACTGGCTTTATTTATGCTAATCCCATTGGTTTAGTTACAGTTAATGACTCAGTATTTTCAGAATAAGATAAAACGCCTAAAAAGGGGATGGACGCAACCTTCAGAAGCTAATGTTATAATAACTCTCATGTTTTAGGCAACTTGAATAAGTGTAAATATGAAAAAGGCAACCTGTGGCAAGCCCCTTCTCGGGTGCTTATTATTTAGTTCTCCAGTTACTTGTTTGTTGAGTGATTTATATAGAAAGACCGCCTAAAAACAATCGTTACTTTCAATATCTGAGAATTTTTTACTGCCTTCCGTTTGGCAACATATCGTAGACTCATATATTTGTTGCTGAACAAGATCATTATTGCCAAGGATTCATAGTACTAGGATCAGAATTCCTACTATCGCTGCTAAGCTTAGCTTTAGATGGGACGGTCGATTCAAACGATTTCAAAAGTAAATCACCTAGTACCTTTGTGCCAAAGAGGAATTGTTTCGTTGAGATGTTTAATTTTGCCGTGTTTATGCTCAAACAAAAATGACCACATTCTGCCTTACTTTTGTTGGAAATCGTTTTATTTGATCTCCATTCACAATTTATGACGCTGATTCAATTTTACGGTTGCACCACCATGACTATCTTGTCCGCAGATTCTCCTCTCTCAAAACTTCTAGGATGTCGAGCAGAAATTTTTATGAAAATATGGTCAACAGGCAACCAGTGTAATATGCCATGCTTTTGTTGAAATTTGTTTTAATTAGTTGTCTCTAATTTTTGGTGCGCATTCAGTTCTACGGTTGGAGTGCTGTGGCTTCAGATATGGTCGCTGGAAAGTTGGCGCATGTTTGCTTTTGGTTTTCCACTTTTGAGAAGGCATTAAATTAATGGATAAGGAATAATTATGTGGTACATGTACGTGCAAGGATAACTGAAGCACCAACAACATTTGGCATTACAGATGGGTGTACTACAAATACGGTAGGTGGCCAGTGAAACCAACCGAATCCGAAAAAGCAAATGTGCAAATGACAAACAGTATATAAGGCACCGGTTGTTCAGTGCGGTTCATCCAAGGAGACATGGGAACCATTTCCCATCCACCTCTCATTATCTTGAACACAATCATAAGGTGACCAAGTTTTCATACGGTGGACTTTCAGTAAATTGGCCGCCAAAGGCGGAGGAGTTAAGCGGGGCTCTGCTGAAGTGTGGAACACCCCCATGTGAAGTCCGTCACTTTGTAGCCGATGAATTCAGTAAGGTGCTTACGCAAATCCACCTCTAGGAAATGTCACCATTTTCAGTGAGGAACTCGCTACCAGTTAACAGGACCTCACTACTTCTACGGACTATGGACATAAGACTTCATCAGCTGTAAGCCTTTGGTTCTTCAAACATAGTATGAGTTATTCAAATTTAGTGAATCTCCTATCGCGATGACTACTAGGATTTGCAATTGTTGAGGTTTGAGGACAAATCTGATCGGCTTGAACATGCAAGAAAAAATTTACTCACAGTAGAGATAATCTTGCATACTTTGTCTACATAAGTAAAATGTAGGCTCTAGAAATCTTCATTAACTGCTTACTGTAAGCGAATCACGTCTTGCTGCAAGTCGTGGTATCTTATTCCTTTAGGCACTGCTTTCCAACTCGAGGTACTTAGAGATCCTGAAGATTAGCTCACAAAAAATCAGCAGCACAAAAATTCGGAGCAAAACGCACTAGACATAGAAATTATTAACTATGAAAGGATAACCTTGAAAGCATTCTAGTTTCTGACGAGTTGTTTCCATTTGCTGAGTACGGCGGGATGCTGAGAGGTGGAAATTAGGGTGTCTAACTCACTTTTAAAAGATGGGAAGCCTAGAAATTTGGATGAAAAACGGAATTCCGGCAAACTTCCGCATTTTAAAGTAATCCTGATGCATTTTTATAACGCATGATCTTAACGGCGTTGAAAAATTTGCTTGCACTCAGGGTGTCTGATTGCAAGATTTGAAAACTCATTATTGTCAGCCTTAATCACGGCATCCCATTTGGCACTGACACTTGCACTGGTTTGGACATTCACAGAAAGACTGCGCATCGCAGCATCTCATGGGCAGCACAATGATCTCAGAGTCGAAAGACAGATTTGTGTTAGTACCATAGAATCAACCAAGATTCCCACATAGCTAGCTGCTGGAACGAAAATCATTTTTGCTTTGCGTCGTTCCAATGGAGAATCTGATGACTGCTACGCATCTCTTGGCACCTCCTGGTTACTTTCAGGTACAAATAAATTATTTTACACTTATCTATCAGCGAATAACCGGAAACCGTTATTTCGTCCTACGGATCGCCGACCTTGATTTGGGGTGTGTGGACGTTCTTGCTGCAGACGGGCATCCATTCACTTTTGTGTATCTTCCTCTCACGTTTTATTGTGTTAATTGACGTTATGCAACCTTATGTCGGTTGTTTCCAAAAAGTGTCGTGAGTTTGCACATTATATGGTTTCGTTATATCGATGTTTTTGCTGGAGAGAATACGGTTTTTCACTGGACATCTACTTTCTAGTTTTCTACTTTTTATCCTTTTGGCTCCGACACACTCACTGTTAGGACATAGGGAGTGCTGTTGCTTGGCTTTCACGATTATGGGCAACTCCCGTTGGCTCCTTCAACGAGTTAGGTGATGCGCATTATCTGATGGACTGCAGTTCATGTGCAGTTCATGGTTGTACTGCACAGTTCATCCGAAAAAGCACAAACGTATTTGGATGAATTGACCAAAGTCCTTTGGTAAGCACTTTACACCCACAAAGTGTAAGGTCATGCCCGTGGACATGCAATAACTAACACGCCACCTAAAATACAGGGGGAAGTATTGAAAGTTGTGGAGCGTTTTACGTATCTTGGAAGTTGTATTATTTCTGACTGTAGTGTGACATGAGGCCTGCAAGACCCGGTTTGCGTTTACTTACTTGAGACACCTATGGCGTCAAAGTCGTGTATCCCTGAATCTCAAGGAACGTGTTTAGCAAGCTACAGTGCGGGCTGGTTTGTTGTATGGCTGTGAGACTTGGCCTAGTCGAGCAGCGGAACTGAGACGTCTTCAGGTGTTCGACAATCGTTGTCTTAGAACCATAGCTTGTGTGGATTAGTATCGGCTAATCCGTAATGAGGCTGTTAGAGAGTGAGTTTACGGTTGCGCAACGGGTACTTCCAGTGAAGGATGTAACCAGCAACAGAAGCTGCGTTGGTTGTTGCGCAAGCCCAACCATCGTTTTACAAAGAGAGTGCTGTTCTCCATGCCCTATTCAGGGGGTCGGAAGCAGAGAGTTGGACAACTCTTGACCTGGCAGAAGGGTATGAAAGAAATCACGGAAAGTTTCAGTGATGTCTGTGATACTCGCATTCCAGGATGGGCACCGCGTGAACCTCACTGCGTCTGGTTGGAGACGCTGCAATATATGGCTGCCAACCGATAACAGTGGCGACTTTATTTCCAGTTGCTATCAAGATTGCCTGAGTGAGTGTTCGGAGGTGTAGCAACCTCGGAATGATTACAGTAAGTTAGCGGTAATTCCCTTCCCCGTTCACCTTTATTATTTTTCTTCACAATAAGGCTTTTAAATACATCAGGTTTGTACGGCGGCGAAGCGTCGGTTTTGAGCACTGGTGTTATGCCGTCGATGATGATGATGATGAGGATGACAGACTTCAGAGCTAACGCAAATATCGTGACCATTCTCCAGACTTATTCTTTCAACCACAGTTTAAGCATGTCGGGTAAATTATAGCAGTACCTACTTCAATTAAATTGCTTTACTACTACTATCTGTTAATGGAGTTTTGCTCCATGGAAAACTTGTACTCCGGCAGAGCATTTTCGGCGATGCTTAATGACAATTTTATTTCAGCGCTGGATATCATAAACGAAGAGGGAGTCTAGCGGTTGGAAAATGTTTTGGGACCGATTGGGAAGTCATCGTTTCAGAGGGGTTTGGTAAACAATCGGTGGATTTATTGCTGGGCAACGTTTCGCTTTTGACACAAAAGCTTCGTCAGGCCAAGTGAGTAAGTAAGTAGGTTGATTGGGGTTTTAGGCAGTCAGGGAACCAATCCGTGAGATTCCTTATGACTAGTGACGTGATCAGTACTGGGTGTTCAGTCTGATGTCCCTGTTTGTTGATTAGTGGGGATGACTAAGCTTTACGATAGATTGGTTTGGGGGAGGGGGTTCGTCTTTATGCTGAAATCGGATTTTTTCGTCCCTGCTTCTTCAGTCTAGGACACCTTAATGGAAAATTCCTCTTGGGGTCGTTCACAGATTTCGTTCACCTGTGTTCGTCCAAGGGTGCTGGGACAATTAGTTTGGGGATGGGGGTGGGGTGGCTAATTGGATCTAACGCTACTTGGATTTTTGTACTTTTAGACCCAGGCGATGTCGCTGATAAATGCACACCGCCTCGTGTCATCATTGCCGATCTAAGACCGCTCTCCACACGTTGAAGGATCGTCTTCCGGTTGATAGGACTAGGAACTGTGTATACAAAATAAAATGTAACGACTGTACGAAGGTTTATATAGGTCAAACAGTCGAGGCATTGCACACCAGAATCGGTGAGCATCAGCGTTCAATTAACAAACCACCGAGAGACGCAGATGAATACCAGGCGTTAGTCAAAGATTCAGCAATGGCAGGGCATGCTCTAGACACTGGGCATAGGATAGATTTAGAAAATGTGGACATCTTGAGACGAGGTTTAAGATTCACACCACAGCGACTGGTGGCCGGGGCGGTGGAAATCGCCAAGCATCCCAGTTAGAATAGAATAGAGGGGGTAGAACTTACTTAGTCATCCCCACTAATCAACAAACAGGGACATCAGACTGAACACCCAGCACTGATCACGTCACTAGTCATAAGGAATCTCACGGATTGGTTCCCTGACTGCCTAAAACCCCAATCAACCTACTTACTTACTCACTTGGCCTGACGAAGCTTTTGTGTCAAAAGCGAAACGTTGCCCAGCAATAAATCCACCGATTGTTTACCATACCCTTCTGAGAGGAAGTCTAGCGGTTTGACATCTGAATCGACGGTAGAAAGTGTAGCGTACAAATAGTCTTCGTCCAAAAGGTAGTATGCTTGGGACGAATCTGCCGTCAGCACCTTCACCACATACGGGGTACCTGTCCTAAGTAACGGGGTTGATGTTGCTGGATATGTGCAGATAACCAACCCATCTCCTTTTGATTGTGTTCATCAGGCATAAATGATCCAATGATCTTCATATTTCATAAGTCTGGATAGTGGCTAGGTTTCGCACCTTTACGAAACTGATGGTATGATGGACCCGTGCTTTTCCTTGAGGCCGACCTCCGGCCTATGCTACAAGGCATTCCACTGTGCTGGAGACTTCGATTTGCAGCGTTCGTGCGCATACTCACCTTACTCTTCTATTGCTACCAAAGAATAGACGTCAACTCCTTTGTAATGTCAAAGTCCGCTGGTGTAACGGTGGTCTAGTATTGGTTGAATATCACTTCAGCGAACATACTTTTATTGGCCTGCACCTACTCATTGGATCGTATAGCACATGTATGGAAGGAATACCCGGTTAATGTCATCTGGAGCCCCTTGTTCTTAACGGAAGCCCACAAGATGGTGGACCTTTTGATGTTTTGCCCCAGAGTGTAACCCATATTGAACAAAATTTACTTCAGAACGACTGTGGCGATGTGAATAGCAGGTAATCATATCAGGGGTATTTGAAGGCTTATCGATCCACAGGCGAGTGTGAAAATCTCGACGATGGATGCAAGGATGAATGCCATGCGTGTTTATAGGGATTCACATGTTCCAGTATTGGATGAAGAAAACGTTTTTGCTACTTAAATCTGAGCTTGAAATCTGAATAACACAGTAGGTGAGTTGACGTCTTCTGGAGACGCCACAGCATTAGCACATCGAAAGTAATGGGATGGTCTTAAATCCAGAAATTTTCGATGGAATTTGACAGAGGTGATACCCTCAGCACTGCGTTTTTTCTGTGAGTATGGCTGAAGCATACGCGTAAGCAGTCACGACTCGCACTGCAGAACGTTATTTACGTAGTACGGCAAAACAAATCTACCACTATGGACGTTGGATTCCGAGGACGACGACATCCATCGGACATT
Source organism: Opisthorchis viverrini (assembly GCF_000715545.1). Classification (NCBI taxonomy): domain Eukaryota; kingdom Metazoa; phylum Platyhelminthes; class Trematoda; order Opisthorchiida; family Opisthorchiidae; genus Opisthorchis; species Opisthorchis viverrini. Next base: position 821,283 of record NW_008751841.1, read on the forward strand.
ATTCTTCTCACCAATATCTCTTGAAAATCAAGGTTCGGCCATCTGTTTTAGCAGGTCAGCTAACGAAACGTCATCCGCTTTATGGAGCATGACACTCTTTTTCACATTTGTCCTATGTTAGAATGCCCCATCCATTAAACTTTTCTGAATGTCTCCGTACGTATTTACTTGTATACAGAAGCAGAGCTCAATCAACTCAGGGATATGTACAATCAACGAGTGGAGACAAACATATTTTCTTCGGTTCTCTAAGTCAGTAACAAATTAGGAAAAGTTCAAAAGGAAACGGGTCGATCATCATAAACGCGGAACTCTAAATTCACGCATAGAAAATGAGTGGCAAGGTGGAATTCATTGAGATAGTCGACAGATGGAACAGTGAGTTGGCTGATATCAAGTTATTTTTGGGCTGTCTACCGATCTTGGCAGTTAGTTAGCAAATGATTCGTTCGTCATTAGACACTCCTGATGGTATCTCCTCACTTGGAGACGTGACATTTGCAAGCTGAATGCCAAGCTTGATGAACAGATCAGCAGCTGCCTGGTTAATGACCAATAACTGCACCGGAGCTACCAATATTTCAACATAATAAACGCCTATATAGTCGCATGTTGTCACCCTGAGAGAAACCATTTCCTATGGTAAACAACGATAGATCTTAAATGGTTGCTATTTATTGGCTTAGCCGATAAGGTTTTTATGTGAATAAATGCATAGCGCTTATCCAAGCTTGCTTAATTACTCTGAAATATGAGAACTTACGTTCAAGGTGCTTTTGCAGGCCTGTATTACAAAGTAAGTCAGTGTCAACAACACGACCCGCAGAAAAAAACACCGAGCGTTTGCTCCTGGTTGTCACTCACCATTTGCGTAAAATTCCACAGCTACAAAACAACAAGAGCTCTTCGGTTTGGCATGGAGCACGGGTACCTATGATTGTTAAATTAGCGGACATGCTCATGAAATTACGAATTGTGCAAAAACCCACCGTAAAACATGTACCGGTCATCTATAATAAAACGTATGTAGATACATAGAAGATTCCTATTTACTTCAACATGGAAAATCAAATAACAACTTATGATTTCTTACACTGGGACATTTGACGGTTCACTGGAAATGGGAGAAGTGGTCTAACGTTTAGTTGAATGTCTGCTTAGCCTGATAAGCATTTCCTTCATGGTCGGCTGAGCAAAAATTGAAGTGTTTACTTGAATCCATATTTAAGGTCTTTTATTTTCTTTTCGGTCAAGTCGTTTTCAAGTGTTAATTCACTGCTTTATTGAATTTCAATGCATAAAGAAAAGGATAATGCGCTCAGTTGTGTTGTCCTACCAGGTAGGTCCAAACTGAGACAAACAGCTCATTTTTCCGGTCACACATTTGGCAGAGATTGCATGGGCACTACGAATCAAACTCCAAATTTTCCGTGTATGAAGTCCAAAACCATGTCTTGGGGATTAACAGACCCACCTTGGGGATCAAGGACCGTTTGGATAAACAAGCCGTTCATTCGACAGTGATTGGCTTATTCACTGCACAATGATTCATGTCAGGTAAACATCTGTCAGAGGCAACGTCACCTTCTGAATATAACATGACAATATAAAGCCAAAGCGTCATCTGGCTGTCGATGTTTATCGAACCAAGGTCGAAAAGGATGAAGGTCCACATGTACCCAACGCTTCACCATCTAACCGTAACTTCCCACTGTGTGACATCACAGTCCTAGCGATGTTGTCCTGTTGCTCTTGTTATTTAACGGAGCTTTGATACGTAGGCCTTGAGTAACGTCATGGCCATCTTGTTGATCAGGGGTGAAGTTTGATTGCGAGTGATAACTGGGATGCTTCAACTTCGTGGTCAGCTTTTTCGCTCGCTATCCAACTGGTTAATGTCCAGTTAACCTGCGACTAGCTGTTGCTGAACATTTCCCAGTATGTCCACGGGCACCAAATTTGCAGCTAGTCTGCCCCTCTTACAGTCGATTCTGCCCAAGTCGTCTCAGTTAGAGCAAAGATCCTTGGCTTCTAGTTACGTGTAGAATGCGTTTAATTCCAAATTCGAATGACAAAATTAAAAAATAGGATTAACCTTTTTTCCCATACCTAGTCAATTAGAACTAAATAAGTCCTGAGTTTCAATTAGGTTTAGCTTTCGTAGGGCGTCCAGAAATCATCTCAAGAGCACTGCGCTGCAATAGTTTATCAGTGGGAGGACGCCGTCCTTCATACAAGTCGACCTCGGCGGGGACAAGGTTTAGTTGTAATTTTTGAATTCGCCTTATGTGGTAAACCTACATCAAGTGACCTACCCAACAATCAGCTTCACATAATGAAATATAGGGGGCATGCACACAGTATAGTATACCATAACCTCGTGTGGGTTAACCACCAAATATTATATTGGTCACACGAGATTGAGAACTTAGACGGCCCGGGGCTCGTCATGTGTTCGCTTGGTAACAATCTGCAAAGGTGTCGCTAGTACTTTCCGTGGTAATCTGGTTGGCCACTCAAACTACGGCAAGCCGATTAGCATCCGCATCCTCTTTTCTTCTTTCTCTGTGTCCTTCTCCTTTGCGATGTGTCTGCGTTACACACAACGGAATTCGGAAACAGAGGAATCAAACTTCAGGTGAGCTGATTAATGATCAGCTGTGATAATCACAGGAAGGATACATCAGCGGGCATCAGAAACGAGTCATACATTTCGCTTTCAAAGGTCTTGTGGAATGTGACCAGTCAACGAACGCGTAAACTGGCCGATCAACATGTTCAAATATCCCAAGAACCATTCGCAGTCAATTATATAGTTCAGGAACAGATACATAAAAACCAATCTGAACGCCAATATATTAACATTCTGTTGAATAACGACGCTGTGCTATTCCTCTATGACTTGATGACGTCAACTTGAAGGATAATTAATGTTTGCCAAGCGAAGTGAACAGAAGAACGGCCATCTATGAAACCTCGGCTAATAAAATCTTCTTCAGCCACCACCCTTCTTCATATCACCGACCAAGCATACGAGCTAGGCAGTAGGATTTTATGGCTATGTGAACTAGTTGGAACTCAAACCAGAAATCGACTAAAACAAGCAGAGGAACTCACTTTGTTGTAGATATGGTTTTGCTGGTAAAACAGAGGACGCAGGCAAATAGGATTGACTTCCGGTTAATCAGGGACACAAAGTTGCCGTGCGACAGCTTGAGTTACCAGGGATGATAGCCACCCCAACATCCATATTCATTTTCGGAAAACCAACTTCTCTTTAGAACTTTGCCGTATAGCATACCAAGATGAATGATTTCGTTCCCCTCAATAGCAAATGAAAACTCTGGTAACAGTTTTGGCAACTTTTAAGTCATAATGACCATAGTGATAGACTTCACATACCAATGGTGACTTGTCTATATATTTCAACACAAAAGTTAAGCTCATAATCCTCAGAGTTCTATGCCATATTGAATATAGCGCAAAACCAAATGAGGTTCAGTTTATGCACTTATATCTTATGAGTATCTTATATCGCGCATTAATGATTTCCCTTTATTTTTCAGAACTTCCGCCCCTACATCGGTTATCGTTTTGGCAGAAATTAGCGCCTGTTAATGAATCCCCTAAAATTCGTCCATTTCAGGTTGAAGGATAAATCAGCACTGCTGAGAAAGTGCCCCAATAGTGCAATGCTATGTGATGCCAGGTACTGGAGGCGTTTAGGTAGACAGTCACATGACCGATTTGCTTCCTAAAATGTTCTTATTCGACACTTTTTCCCTTAGGTGTCCGGTGCAGAAATAAGCACACAAAAAGGCGAGAATATCTAACAACAGCATCTTAGTTAAAAATAATTGATGCGAACGCATTTTGGGAAAGACTACAAGGGAAACTTGCACGCATAACTGGTCCAAGCAATGTAAACCTGCCTAGATGCAACATGAAACCCAGCTAAGTTGTCTAAATGGTGTCTCTGCAGAGATTCGGAAAATTTGAATTCTGAAATTGCTTCAAATAACTTGTTTGATAAAGTTTTTGATTAAAAACGCATTCAGAGCAGACATAAAAAAATTCCCACATGGTACTTATTTGAATCATATGTTGACCTCAGAACATGAAAATGGTGTTTCGCCAGTTTCATCACATAAGCGGTCGAATGAGCGTTGCTGTATGTGCATATCCACAGGAGTGCTCGTATAGGCATGTTGGTTAACCTTTGCGAACTGAAGGAGTCGGGAAGGTAGCTGAATAAATAGTGATATACTACCAAGTCAATCGGATCACGTATGGTGGTTCGGCATAAACGATAACGTTCTATTTTGCCCAGCCGAACATAGGTGAAAATCCTAAAAATCTAATTTTTGTGAATGGAGGACAGAAACCTGAAAATGCCCGAGATTTATTTGTTATTATATCTGTCTATATGCAATCCATATTGCAAGCATGATCTTCACGCCATACCAACTTCAAAAAGCCACTAATGATGCCAATTGCTTTGAAAGCTTTTATCATTGCATTTGCACATATTCGGGATTCTGGGTGACGTGAAATAAATCAGTAGAGAGTTTGTTAGCAGAAACTTAAGCATAGAAGTAGAGAATCCCACCAAATACTTTCCGCCGGACAGGAATGCTTGCTTTGCACCAAGGCTTCCCCGCGGGGCCTCACTAAATCAAAGAACCTGACGAGCCAACAATACGTAAATAGTGTGCACATTAAACACGGAATTTGGCGTTTTGAAAGCCTAAGATTAAACAAAACATTGAGAATTCGACCGTAAGTATAATGCAAATAATGAATTGCTCTGGAACTACACCGGATAAAATTTTGAGCGAAATGAATGCGATCGGTAAGGGCTCTGCTAAGAGGAAATCTGCATCTATATTTGGCGCAAGGTTTAATTAGCCGGGCAATGAGCGAAGCACATACCCATAGCTGAAAGGGCATTGGAATCTGGAAGAAACGTGATTGGAAATGACAGGCGCTATTTACAAGGCTACTTACAAAACAAGCAAGATATACCAGTCAAAACAATGTCGAGGACTTTGTATTCCTAGAACCAGTAGGCACGCAGCTTTTTGTTAGAGCACCACAGCTGTTCATCGGATTTCAGAGGAGCCAGTTTTGTTAACATCCAAAGCTCAGCAACTGTGCGAAAAAGCAGCGAGGACAATAAAAATTAAAATCTTTTAATATACTTGAATACGAAATCCAGTTGTGTGTAGCATAGGCAAGAATGCACACCTAATGGTGGAACGAAACTGGTGATCTTCCGGTTAGAACTCTGGGGATATGATGGCTGAACTCTCAAGAAGATTTGTTGATTCGCACATCGTTGCAATTGAAATTTACATTTCATTCATTATGAGTGTACCCGATGCATTAAGTGCCTGTCTGTATCATTGCTGAGCCAATTTATGTAACTGCCACAATAAACAAGACATTGACATCGTCCAGATGGCGATTCAGCTTCTCTCTAAGTGGAAAATTGACAAATGGAACCACACTCTATGCATTTTGTTTCATAATGCAAGCACTTTGCCTCGTCTTCGAAAGATACACCCAGCAACATTCAAATTTCCAGCACTTGCGCAAATATCTGAATGAATTTGAAGTAGTACGGTACTTCTTATCACCAAAGGCTAACTACTTAATTATGAATTATATTCCATGCAGATGTCAGTCTGTTGAAAACTTTGATAATCAGAAACATTTGATTTGCACTTCGTAATTTGTCACGTCACCTCTTAAAAGCGGGTCCCAATAAATTTCGATGCAAACAGTCTTCGTCACCGGGAATCACTAAGTAAGCTAATTTTTTGGTCGCAATACTACATTTTCCTAGTGTGGGGTTGTCGCTTGATACAAAGAGTTAGCACGCTCTCAAGTGTGCTAGAGTCCATTATGATCAGTGGACGTTATTATCGCAATAGGTGGAGTGCGATCGATCAGCAGTTCAACGATTAGCGTACCGTTATTGAGGTGCCATTCTGGCATGATCAAATAAGATTGCCGCTGACGTACATCCCTCGATTCGCTCTCGTTTACTATTTTGTCCCATCTAGTAGTCCTGTGGTCTATTTCGCTGACTCGGTTTTAGACAAGAATAATCAGATGATGCTAGGCCACAATGAAGTGCACGGTTGATATAAGTATCAATTGGGCTTCGTGTTTATCTCTTCTAAAAGCCTAAAAGCCACAACGGACTAATTTGGTGTTCATAACGGATATCGCCGGAAAGAACTTTTGATCCAAGATATCAAAGTCCGGAGTCCTGGTGAGTTTTCGACACAGTGTTTTGTTACATTACTTTGAAAGTATTTTTACGCTCATCATATAAAGAACGAGATTTGGTCTGACTGTGTTAAAAGTTTGATCAAATAATCTGAATTGTCTTTGTCGTCGATGTGACTTGACTTTATATTTCCTGCTAAATTTAACCTCAAGTTGAAGCCGACGGAAATGGGACCATAAAAGTTGTTTTAATGATTTACATTAACCTTAACCGTTGTCATTATCAGCACTGCCTAAACCAAACTGTCGTAGTCCTAAATGAAACTGATAGAATGCAAAACTTGGACGAACTGCATTTTCAGAAATAATGCACAAATACGGAGGTGACGCCAGTGATCTGGTCTCCGAAAGCGCGGCATTTACGGAGAAACTTACTGTGCCAGTAACAAGAAATCGAGTTGAATCACAATGAATTTTCTTTGGCACATGCTTGATGGCAGCTGAACAGCTGGTAAAATTTTTAAGTCTAAAAATTCTCTTAGTCTACAAATGCGATCATTCTCAGGCGAGGAAACTATCCCGGCCTACGTTGCAGCCACACTACCATCTAAAGTAAAAAGGTAGAAACTAATTTTTTATGATCCTACTAAGTTGTTTACCCAGTAGCTTAAAATCAATGAGGTCTTTTGACAATTTATAGAGCGCAACATGAAACAGAAGGAAAAATCGTTTTGCTTACAGGGTGCATACCCTGTTTGCTAACTTGACATAGGAACCACTCAGTAAATGGGCCATATTTGACGAACAACACTCTAACCATATGTAAGACTTTCCACTAAACGAGGCAGTTACCCAGCCATGTGCAGCTCTCATGCGATGTCTGTTAATTGAAGCAGATTGCGTTTTACTAACGGGAAACGTGTAATCAGATATCGCTTGATCCACACACCATGACAGACCAAGCAACCCGAATAATTGTGACACAATTGTAGATCTATAACTTTCGGCTCTCGGCGACAACAAGTACTCAATATTATTATTACTTATTACTTAACCAAATTTTATAGGTTAACCGTGCAGTGAAGACTTATAAACAATGAGCCTCAAAACGACAGACACAGATTCAAATGAGATTTTGACAGGATAAGTTAAGAGCAGCCAAAACGATTTCCATTTAACTGCATCTTAATAAGACAGGTATCTATCACTGACACAGCTGACTGTTTACTATTTGGTTAGTAACTGAATGGAGCCTGCATTTTCAACATCAAGCCATGATGTAAAAGATTTACGTACCATCCACCGTAACTTTTAGCTCTGTAAGGTATAAGTCATTAAGTATGGAGTTGCAGTAACCTTTTGAGCGTTTTAGTTGATTTTAACACCGAAGATGCAAAAATGCTTCAGAGATCATAATTTCAGTATGTACTTATGAGAAAATATGGCAACTCCGTTTGATATAGACGTATTGGTTCGCCTGCCTTTCATGTGCGATGATATGCAAACCCAAACAGCAGAGATTTCAGCTTAGAATTAATTCATCCGATAAAGGATGAGTTTCGACTCCCAAAGTAACACGGATCCAACTTTAATTAGCGTAGTTAATGATGATAAGCAATAAACAAATAATAAGCTGGTTCTACAGTCTGTAGATTACCAACTGCTACATTAACCAGAAAGATAATTATTTGAAATGGCAGTTTGATGGGCTACTTGAATAAACCTGTTAGATTTTTCACCTGAATTTAGAGATGTAGTTAACGACGGGATCACTGTGGACTTTGAGCGTAATTTCTGGGATCAGTTTGGCGACGTCCTTATGGACGCTTTGTCACATTAATCCACGTAAATAATGCCGAAAGAAGTAAGCTGTTGCCATAACATATCGTTTTGTTACTGTCACAATATTAAAAAATAACAATTAACATGCATACATGAAGACTGTAGGTCTTCAGATGGAGTGGAAGCCGAAGCAAGGGATTAATGATTGCGAGCGGCCTAGTTTGGTATCATGCCAATGGATGGTGTGCAATGCTCTAAAGTTAACTTGGTTTTGTTCCACGATTCCGAGCAAGATTTCGTTGCGTTAAATCACTTTAAAATGGATGGTCTGTATCTTTCAGTCTGGCAACTGTTCGGTAAGAGAGGCAACTTAGCCTGTAAACTGAAAGAATTTAGAATTGTGGTAGCCGGAAATCGAAATGTTGCGATCACGCAGCACCATCCTTGCTGCATTATTCGCAGTTCATGGGGCGCGCCATTGATTCCACATGTTATAAGCAAAGCTCCTTTCTGTGCACTTATAGAAACGGTTTGTTTTTAGCGAAGGAACGGGACGCACTTTCCAGTTCTTATGTAGGCCCAATAATCTATTCCTACGGACCCTATACTTCTTCATAAGTCACGATTATAATAAGGCATGAATTTATTTTGGTAACTTGCTTGCAGAATTTCTTACGGCTAAAATTGAAATGTCATTATCGAACAATCTGTAGTTGTAGTCTTTTTGATTTTACCGATATGTTCAAGGAAATCTGCAAAAAAAAACACTCTTTGACTGTCATTTGGACAGCTAATCGCCTCTCCATGCAATAAGACGTATACGATTAGAGTTGTAGACTTACGGTCTCTCAAGAAATACAGACCTGGCGCAATACAAAAACTCACGTATGAAGTATAAGGCATTCAGGGATACGGATGAATAAAGTCATCTGTACACAAATTACGCCGAAGGTAACGGGAGGCAAATTAGAATATCAAACAATATAATATGATTTGATGCACAGGAAAAAAAATTACAGGCAGCGACCAAAACAAACGAACAGTACGAATACCCAAAATATAGGTGAGCAAGTTAACTTTCTTATAGGTTTGGGCCGTTAGCAGTTCCCCTCACGACAAGAATTGCTCTCTGTTGTCAACGTTATGATGCACCACTTAGCTTATAATTCATATTGTTGCAGATTTCTCGAAGCATTTTTCGACTTCATTTAGTTATTATTATAGCCGAAAGCTTTTCGCAGAGCTGTTTTGAAAAACGATCCGTCCCAACAATGTAGCAGCATATTACAGAGGGACACCTGTTTACAGTGAGCTTTTTAAGCAGACGTATTCACATAGAAAGCGGTCGCCTTAATAACGTCCACTGAGGCAATTGAATTTAGACTGTGAGCATAAAATAAGCTTGCTTTCGAAAAAAAGTTTCATAAATCCGCAGTATCCACACATCTATCATATATTTTCGTTCTGCGGAAATAGTACCATCATATGAAGAAAAACATTCTAGCTTCCATTTGACCTTGCCAATTCTATAATAAACACAACAATTGACGTCAGATAAGTTTAAATATCCACATACATCATACAACCATATCTAGTGCTCCGTGTCAACATGGTTTTAGCTTAACTTAGAAAATGGCTATTTATGCACCCAAACTAAGTATTTTAAAGATAGCTCTTTGGCTTTTACTTTGCAGTAAAGTTTCTACAGATTGCCTTTTGACCACAGCATTCATTTTTCGCTTTATTGCTCATTGAAGATGCAATCACAGTCAGGCGATGTTCTCACCAGCTCTATCTGCAAGATTGCTGGTAACATTCGCGACTGTCTGCGGTGAACTAACAAGCTAATGTACAGCTGGAAGAAGAGAAATCCTGACCCACTGCAAAAGAACTAAACTAAACTAAACTGGGACTGTGCACCCGCATTCCATTCGTTTGATAAGAACAAGGCAGTCAAATGTGATGACTTGAGCATTGTGCAGTAAAATCTCAGCAAATATGCCAGGCGGTACTGTGTACTGAACAAAGGGTCGTACCCTTGACACCGTTCGAAAAGAGGCTTGATGGTTTCTAGTTACGTTCTGTCCATTTCGACTGCATTTCGGAAGTAGATCCGGCACAGTGGGCAATGAGCTATATGACACTTTTATCTGGCACTTTTATCTGTTTTAGATGGTGCCCCAGTAAGTACATCAGTATCCACTAGCCAGTGAAAATCGTAACTGTAGTAGTTCACTAGCAGAAATACTCTGGGGTAGAGGTTAAGTGCCGACCAGCATGGTAAAGAAGATGATCTATCAAAAATGGTTCTTCTCTTTCTGTTGCATTCTGTGGTTGAGACTGACTTGAGTAGTTTGGCCAAGAAGTCAGCCCAACTTTGAGAGCTATTTGCAATTGCAGTGACGATACGAGCCCATAGGACCATACGTATGCAAAAATAATGCAGAAACTTACTTATCGGTGTCTTTACGGTTGTCAAGATAACTGGCTGACTTATAAAGCTGAACATTAAACACCCACAAAACTATACGGAAAATATTCACCAGTTTCCACTGTCAAAGTTTACTGCCTAAACCCTTAAGCTTGAGTTGACCTGAAGGCTCACTTAGATGTCCCCCGTTAAGCGACTCGTTGAAAGTGTTGTTAAATGAGTCGCTCAGGGTATTCAGGGGGCCGGAAGATGTGTACAGGTTAACTGCAGTGTTTTACGTAAATAAAACTATTTACGCATTGTATTTTTGGTTATTTGGTTATTGCGCAACACAACAACTTCACTGCCATCTAGTTTTTTGTTAGCAGCTTATTCCAGTTTCTAACCTCTATAGGCATTTATAAAGTTTTGAATTGCACAGATGAAATAGAATGATCGTAAACGGGAAAATTTTTTTTATTTGGTTAGCAATAAAGTTAGTCGCACACCGGAATTTGTCACTTTAGTGACAAATTCATTTAATAATCCCATGGTTTGCTGATCAAGAAGCACCGTAAAATTGTTTAGTGTAAAAATATTTCCAATATTTTTTTCGGGTATGCTACCTGTTCACATTGGCATATATATATATATATATATATGTATCTTGGAATTTTAGAATCTTCTGAATGACCTGACCTATTATTTACAACAGTTTGGTTCGGCATTATCTTGCTTTGATCTTGACGTTTGTGTTTGATGATGTCTGATCTTTTTCTGGTATCTTTTTGTTCAAGATATCAAATCCCTTGTTCTCTTATTTACCGTTCAGTAACAGCTCTACATTTTGATCATCCGCTACACTTCTCACCTAATTTGAATGCATCGATTCCCTGCCTGCAACCTAAGCGGATAATTCCTACTAAATTCCTGCCTACTGGAACCGTCATGGTCCACCTTACAGAGAGGTTCATACGCACGCTCAGATGCTCCATCTAAGGAAGCATGCTCCATCACACCAAGCCTGATTATTGGCAGGCCTAAGTCAGGAGGAATATACAAAAACAGCGCGTGCTAAATCCATAAGAAACTCAGCCGGTTTTGGTATCAGCAAACGGCTCTGAGGTCAAGAGCACACAACTGCCACCCAGTTGTACGGCACCCGCCCTATTATATAGCGACCAATCGGAAAAAAAAACGTTTTTTGGATGTTGTAATTCATGAACGAGGAGGGTTCTTTTTTATACGGATCAGTATTGAATTTTATTAAAAATAAGGGTGAAACTGATGACCAAACAATATGTGCACAAAATGGCCCTGCTATTTTATATGTAGAAAAAACAGCAAATGGAAAAAAAACGATAAAAATTCATTAGGTTGTAGAAAGGCATACTTGTATGAAGGATCTTCCTCCAAACTGAGTTAAGTAAAAATTAATGTTACAGGCAACGAACAATACAATGCAGCTACCTAGTACGTTATGTTTTTGATCACAAACGAGTATGCCGTGTGTGCGTTTTACGTCATAAGAGAACTTGGCGTTTGACAGCATAGCATGTAGAAAGTTGTCCAGGCAGACGTGGTACATAACTTGTAGCGGCGCTACGAGACAAATGGCTTATTCCGAAGGTAATCCATCGGGTGCAGCCATAACAATATGAAATGGCACACTGCACAGATGAGGGCATGTTAGGTGAATCGGCTTCCGGAGTTTTCAGTGTACTTACTTGTCCATCAGCTAAACGCAACCACTTTAAACTGAGGCATTTTTGCATTGTATTACCAGTTTCTGACCTACATTACCTATTCTAGGGATAGCTACCTAGTCAACGAAACCAATGAAGTATCACCGGGCTATTCATTGATAACTTGACGGCGGGCAAGTAGGTGGCTACCGGTAATACTTGACCTGCCATTACGCAGAAAGCAAAAACTAGTAGATTGTGCGCTAGTGGCTCTGCAATGGAGCTAGAATCCATTGTTATGTCCACAAGTCTAGGCCACCGATGAATTGCAAATGATCTCAGTGTGTTTGACTTTGATCATTATTTTTCAAGTGCACATTTGAGCTCAAAGCCCTTAGTGCAGAATCCTTGTCCGCTCAGCAAAAGCAGTCTGCTGCTCCCCTTATATGCATGCGTATCAAGCGGTTTGACGAATCTTAACCGGCTCCGATTGCCAGCCTTTCATATAAATATAAATATATATATATATATGTATATATATATATATGTATATATATATATATAAAAAAACTTTAGTGCCTTGCAGGGTTCAAATGCGAAAGACTTCCGCTGTACGTACTGCCTCACCAATCTTTTGACGTTCCCATTTTCAATATCAAGTAATCGGAAATAAGCTGGCTGTGGTGCAGACACCTAGAACAATTCATTTGTATTAGGTTTTGTTCAAGCTACTTGCCTGGGTGCAAAATTTATTCGCTATGCGTGTTTCATGCAGTTTTTCCACGACACGTCCCCAGACAGATTGCTTAAACCTACTTACGTTTTTGCCACGCTGCAAATTGGAATAGCGGAAGAAAATACAAATGTAGAAAACCCGCAATTGATAATTTGTAAGGTATTATGAATCACAGTTCACGTCGGAAGGTAAAGGAGTTCAGAGTTGCAAAGCAACAAGAATTTACACGGCTGAACTTTCATATTAAAAACAGTAGGAGTCGTTGTAAAAGCTATCAGGAAAATATACCATAACTTCGCTAGGGCACCAGAACACCCAAGTTACACCACCAGACAATTACACAACGTGAAGTGATCATACAATGGGTGCATTTTCATTAAAATACAAGAGGAGGTAAATTTAAACTCAGTGAGGAATAATGCAGCGATAAGAGAACGCTCTGTCGATCATTACCTCAGAGAATAAGTTGCGCTATAGATCACACTCTGACACGCTTTACTTTTAATGTGAAAGATCACGTCTAACGTGGCTTAAGCGTTCTTAACACACTCGTTTTTGAACGTTTCTATGAAGTCTTATACTGACACTCGGACGTATTTTTTGTAACTGTCTTCATTGCACTAATTACCGAGTAGATACTGACAGCAATAAGATCCAAATTATTTCGGTTATTTGACACTTGTTTAATGCGGCATGTGTGAAATCGGCAATTTTTGCTATCAGCGCAGTTTATTAAGTAGAAGGCACTATTTCCAGGGTCAATCTGGTAACCAAATCTGGAATCGAATCGAGCATCAAGGGTTCTGAAATGAGTTGTGTGTCCAGAGGACGCCATCATGTCATAAAAATTCTGAGGTGTTGGGATCCAGGTTCGGTGGGGTATTTTGAAATCTTACGTCCACAGTGGGACACTCGCTAAACGTCAAAACGATTTCAACCTGGGGGATATATAAAATTCCTCAATAATCACCAGCTTTTTTGCATGATTCTTCGACTTGATGGTCTGGATCCACCAAAGTGCACATTATGGAAAGAAGTACATTTGATGTCTTTTTTGGAAGACACTGCGTTTATTCGGAGCTTTTTGGAATTTGATCCAACCTTAATGACAGCAAGATATCATTTAGCCAATAGTTTGCTACGTATCCTAAGTTGTACTGTTAACTGTTGACCACGAAAGTTTTGTCAGAATTCTGCCTGATTATTCGAAGCAAAACTGAGAAATCTCTCCGGAAATAGCCTCCTACGCAGCGACAAATGACTGTCTAAAACGTCAAATCCCTGAGAATTTCTGAATATTGCCGAAGGTTTTGTCTTAGCTGTGGTTCTTTCTTTTGATTTTGCCTGGCGATAAAGCAGCATGGGATTATGCAGAGCAGCTAGGTCTATTTAAAAGAACATGTGAAACTTCATGAGAATTTTACGTGCAGTTACTTCAGGTGAAATCCTAGGAGAATTATGGTTTGCTATTTTTTAGGTGGTGTTTGGAATGTTGGCGACATCAGTGTATGCAGATACTGCTGGTTGGTTTCAGCGTAGCAGGGCATACAACAGATTACCAATATACATTTTGGTTGAACCGTGACATGGCTTACCTGTCAAACAACGCTTAAACCCCGAAGTGGCGATGAGCTACAAGGTTGATAGCCTGGCATAAACCTCAGACTATTAAGTTTGCCTTCATGCCAACTTCATTATACGACAGTATTTCATTCTTTTTTTTCAGCTGAAAGCATCTGATTGATGACAACAGTGGATGATTTGTTTCAAAAAAGACCCAAAAATTGCCATCCATTCAAAGCAGCACAACATTAACCATTTTTGTTTCCCACCTGATCTTACCCCTGTTTTAAGGTGGTAGTGACCTAAACATATGTTATCTCAAAGCCGATTAAGTGTCTTCGTGATTTCGCGGGGTCGAAACCGGATCGGTAATCGTTACTGGGCTCTCGTCACTGTTGATACTGGCTTTTGATTATACACACAGCACATATACATATACATACACACAAATATGTATACACATATACACAGCACATTATACAGAGCCATACAGCTAATTTGAGTGGTGAGATGAACCTCCGATTACGTTTATTCACTTCCTGGTGGTAGGTTGCAATCGTATCAGACATACTGTCATTTGACCCTTCCTCCCCGTGCTCAAGAATGCCTACTGTGACTAACCTAAATTAAAAGCTAGGAAGCCTTCCTGGTTTAGTTGTAGGTGTAGAATTCAGATTCAAAGTGCTCGCTTTTGAAAAGCTGCTGTCCTGTCCGGCGAATTTACTAGGAAGCCTTCCTGGTTTAGTTGTAGGTGTAGAATTCAGATTCAAAGTGCTCGCTTTTGAAAAGTCGTCCTCCTGTCCTGGCGAATTTATTCTGGCAAGCCCACATCAAACGGGCAGGCACCGGACTATAGCTTTGCTCTTATTAGATTTTATCATCAGCGTATACCTTTGACCATACCGGGGGTTGGAACTCCTTAAATCTGACATGCAGACGAGCGCGTCACCACCAATCCACCAGAGCACGCTGGATTTA
The DNA here is from genome assembly GCF_000715545.1 of Opisthorchis viverrini. Taxonomy (NCBI): domain Eukaryota; kingdom Metazoa; phylum Platyhelminthes; class Trematoda; order Opisthorchiida; family Opisthorchiidae; genus Opisthorchis; species Opisthorchis viverrini. The sequence continues at coordinate 836,674 of NW_008751841.1, forward strand.
TCGGAATTTTTAAGTTTGAACATGTGAATGAGTTCTCGCTTATGCGGTGTGATTCGTTCGCTCGACTCCTCGAAAGACGACTGCTAAGTCCCAAGGGGCCGGTTATCGATCCGGTATATGAAATTTTCTCCGATGGTTGCCTGCCGAGGTACAACATGAGCTTAAATATATTGCATTTTTCTTCATGCATGCCCAAACCAAAAACTACCGTAATCTACTCCAATTTTGTTGTAGCTTGTTTTCACTAATCTCCTTTCGTAAATTTTGGCGTGGACTGCTACTACTCGGAAAGTTGGGGGTTTGGATTCAAGTATGTTTGCCAAGGAATTGGTCGCTGTTCCGTTTCGATCCTTCATTGCATTTGAGACGGAAGTACATGAATAGATGAGGGATAATTGTGGCATTTGTGCATGCAGCGGGTGAAAAAGCACAGAGGCTGCTTTGCATTACAAGAGACACGTTTGACACGTGCAAGTAAATGCACCTGTCACTTCCACTGGGCAGTGTGACTTCTTTGTATCCATTTGCTGATGGTATTAAGGGATCAATTTGTTCCAAAGAGCGTGAATCACGATTCATATATGTTTTCTTAGGTCATTTCCTCCACCGGCGATGGTTGTCTGATCATAAGCCACTGAAAAAGGGATCGCCTTACACTTGTTTCCAAGCCACTGCCAACACCCTTCGGTGACCTGCGTACATACCGTACACATAACACATCAGAAAAGACACAAACGCCATTTAGCGGTGGATTTATAAGGGAAAAATCCGGCTGAGCCGATATGTGCCATCTGTGGTGGACGAACTTCCGTTAGTGATCAAGGCTACTGTGCATCAACTCAGATGATGGTCTAGGGACACAATTGATTTTTGTGGATTGCCCACCAGTAGCACTGACTGCTGGTGCCCAAATGATCGCTTATAATATCACGACAACCGTTGTGATACTGAACCTTGTTCGCACTGCGGTAAGGATTTTCACGCTTGACACCATATGCGTATATGGCTCATTGTTTTTGGTCTAGCCCCAGGTTTTGTTGCCAAAACGTCTGTAAAAACTCCGTGCTACAAGGTTGACTTTGACCGAGTCACAGAATTCCAGTACAGTGTCTGCATGGTGTCTTTGCATGTCCACAATTTTGGATCCAGGGTTCATTCAGCTGTCCACTATGATCGACATATTATGTCTCTCTCCAAGTGATTGGCATCTTGGATTCCTAGCCGCATTTTAGCCTTGTATGTTAGCTGGGTTCTCATTGCTGTACTGTGCGGGCAACGACAAACACGTTGTGCAATTCCAATTGAGGATTGCAGGCTTATTTGTTATATAGTGTGGTGTTATAATTAGTAGCTCATGATGCGAATCTAGCCTCGAGCTATCTGACAACTCCCCGGGGTCAACTACGGGAAAACTTTTATTCTTCGCCATTTGTAATGGAGAACTCAGTTGCAAGTTAAGATGACCTGCATGCTTCCAGGACATTATCGGGTAGTTTGCCAAAAAATGACGTACGGTTGTAGGTCATATATAATCTATGACAACATTTACGCATTCAGTCAATTAAATGTAATCTTGTGGTCACATTTTACACACTGAAAAACCTTGTGTTCTTCAGACCTCTTACGTTTTATCGGCAGTTAATGGAAGTTTCTATGGTGGTGAATACTCTGAACGACCCCTGTTTACGTAAGAAGACACATTTCCACATCCGTCTGCTCGAACAGAGGATATCAGATAGAATTCAGATATAGGAGTAATTCTCCGGCATATTTTGCGTCAGCCAGTATACTGCACGCTGTAGCAAGCTCAGCTAAATCACCCATACGACGCACTGGACGCAGACATTTTAAAATATGATGTGGTAGCCTCAAAAACATCGTAATTTTTCACATGTGGTTTCAGTTCGCCAAACACCGCTAGGTTCCGACTCGCATATCGAATGTACGGAGATCAAACCCCGGCACGGTAAAGGATACGCACTTCTTTAATGAAACTGTTTGGTGACAATCGGTAGATTTGTTGCTGGGCAATGTTTTGCTTTTGACACGAAAGCTTCGTCAGGCCAAGTGGCTAGGTTCCGAGGTTGGTCGAGGTTTAAGGCTGAAGGAGAACCAATCAGGTAAGTCAAGCTAAATCTCTGTTGGGTGTCGGTCAAGGGATTTCATTGTGTTAGAGTGGTTGAATAAGTGTTGGGTCGGTGGGGCATCTGTTTGGGTCCAGCCTAGGGTCTAGTTCTTCTAGTTCAGTTCATTTGATGGTTTCTCTTGAACTTTGTTTGAACCTTCTGTCATTCTGTGTGGGTGAGCTAGTGCTAAGAAAGTTGTGTAAGAGGGATGCTGTGACCTTTCGTCGGTTGGAGTTTCCACGTCCACCCCCGGTTTATTCTAATGATCCTAAGTGGATTGACAACCACACCGTCACGTGTCAAGTCGGCTTATCTAAGACCGCTTTCCATACGCTCGCTAGCTCCACACCCTCGATTCTATTCACGCTGTGATGCTTAGTAATTTCCACCGCCTCGGCCATAAGCCGCTGTGGTGTGAATCGCAGTCCCCATCTTAAAACTTCCACATTATCCAGATCTATTCAATGTCCCGTGCCTAAGTCATGTACCGCCATCGCTGAGTCTTTGAACAGCGTTTGGTAATCTTCTGCATTCCTTGTTGGTTTGTTAATCCTTCTTTTATGCTCACCAATTCTGGTGTGCAATTCCTTGGCAGGTTATCCTATATTAACCTTAGCGCAATCGTTGCAGTTAATTTTGTACACACTGTCCCTAATCCTTTCAGCCGGCAGAGGATCTTTCAATTGAACTTTTTTCTTTTTTTCTTTTTTTCTTTTCCCTTCTAAAAAGCTACTCGAATGTTGGCTAAGTTCAACAATCTTCGAATAACCTCCGATGTTCCTGCTTTGTATGGAATGACTGCTGTGCCAATGCATTCCTTACTGGGGCTAGATACTGGAGTCAATTGTTTCCTTAGTTGACGCCTAATCGAACTCACTTGGTATCATATTTCTTGAAGTTTGCTGGCAATCTCGATTTGAGCTGCCGTCCGATCGATCTTTTCTGTGTACAGCGCTCTAACTCGACGAAACATCGATGAGACAATACGGGCGTACACGGACTTCGGATGTGCTGATGAATAGCTCAAGACGGTTCCTGTGTCTATTGGTTTCTGGTAGATAGTCGTTTTCAATTTCCCACCAACCTTATGTGTTATACAGTCCTGAAAGGGTAGTGTGCCCGAGGTGGACTATATTTCCGTGCTAAACTTAGTGTGTGGGTTTAAACTATTGAAATAGCCGTGGAAGCTGTTCACGTTAGCTCGTTTGATTACAACAAACGTATCAAAATATACACTTCTAGTGATCTCCTATCGGAGCGAACCTAGAGTCTGGTACTTGCCCATTTGAGTTGGACTCACTAGAATAATTTCGCCAGGAAAGAAGGACGACTGTTCATGCGAGAGTGGTGTGGACTTGAACTTTATGGGTTTATCGATGTGATCTCTAAAGGGGTTAAAATTATGCCATTGGGCCAAAAAAGAAATCTTTATGCGGCTGCATCACTCTTTTAGAAGGCTGATATTTAATGAAACAGAAACCTATCAAGCTACGGGTTTCCAACTATTTTTTGTCCTGTGAAGTTTTGAGCGTTAGTGTAAATTTACTGAAGCGATCGCATTGCCTAACCAGTAGGGGGAATGCCAAGCAAAAGTGAACGGATCAAAGCCATTCTGCTCTACTACAGGTTAGCGTTATGCGATGGAATGCGATTTCGTCGCGTCACATCAAACGAAATGATATTGTCGCTAGAAGTAACACAGCGTCTCAGACGGGAGCCATTTACTGCTTCCATTGATATATGTATGCTCCATATATCGGTTATGTTGTCTTAACCGAAGTGACTCTGAATATTATATCGGAAAGCTTTACTGACTGTTGAATTTCGTTACGCAAAGCTTCATACCATTAGACACTCATGCGTAATCGAGAAATTCTCACTTTTATTAGAACACCGGAGCACAGAAAGGATGGGCCACAGACTGCTTTCACAATACGTTGTAGGCTCACTAGTATGTTGTTATTGCATACAACAGTGATCATTCAATAAATTACGGTGACAGTAACAGCACCCTTGAGTTCAGGCGGATGGAACGCAAATGGGGCCGCTAATGATTCATCAGGAAATAATGTTTGGAAAATTCATGAATATACAGTCAAAATCGCTTTGTGATGGGCGTGAAGGGTATATTTCTCAAGGTAGATGCATCGCGGTATCAACTCAACTGCTTAAAATTACCACAGAAGTCGCAGGTTATTCGTGAACCATTGGTCTGAAAATGAAGATCATCTGAAGCACCTTTGCGTTACTGGGGTCTGTAAACATTTTAATTTGTGTGTCGCTCGATACGGTAAATGTGGTAAAGTCGCGTGAAGTGCAAGCTTGCAGTTTTTCTTTTCCGCACGGGACTTATTGGATGAGGATGAGGAATGAGTCAGGTGAATAACTGGTCAGCAGCATCAAGCCGTTTCCCTCAGCATTGCTGTTCATCCAGCTTATAAATACCGTTAGGTGTAAAATATGGTTTCTGTATGTTTGTAACCTGAGTTGCCGTCACAAAGTTTACAGCGGTTTTATGCTGGGCCAAGAATTGGGTACGAATTCAACCCCAGTTTTCATCACTTGGTGTAGCGTAAACTTCTGGTTTATGTATTTTCCTTTAGACTGGCATCCTTCCTCAGTAGTCTGTGTTTGGATGACCTATCTGGTCACCTCACAGGAGCATTCGTTCATTCGAAAATGACAGTATAATATACCTTGATAAACCAGGAGACATTCTCTGCCTCTCGTAAGGAAATTCCTTGAGTGTAGGATCGGGTGAAAAGGAGAGTGGACAGATGGAGTTTAGAATAAGATTCAGCTGTGTCCTAAAATCTGCGTGTTGTAGTTCTCGGCGACAGGATTTCACTGCTGAAAACAAAGATAAAACAACCAAACACTGATCGACTTGTTCACTGGGCTACTGTAAAACAGTGTGTGACGAGTGTTATATCCCACCGAGTCTGCATGACGAATGAATTTCGTTTTATTGTCTCAAATAAGCATGCGATATCTTTTCGGTGGAATTTACGCACAAATACTTTTGGCAGCAGTCATCCACAGTTCCAGGATTCTAATAAATACAGCAAACAGTATATCCTCACCTACTGACAACCGCTGCGGTTGGGCTAGCACAGGATAATCTTTCGAGCTGAGATACGTTAGTATAGTGTGAGATAAATGATTTAAACTTCTTCAAGAGACGACGTTTGACGCTACTTGGTGTCATTTGGGTTTCGTTCAAAGAGACAGCTCTGATCTTCGCACAACCAAATGCATTTCAAACCAGACAAATTTTCGAATGTGATGGACCAGAACTACCATCCTAGAAGCTAGAACTCAGAATTAAGCCCATCGGTCGGGTCGTTGTTGGTGGCAGGCCAGCTGGCCTGCATTTCTAAATGAAATCTTTCACTTTGCCGCTTTTGAAACACCTTTCTTCCAATAACATGGTCATTAGAGGTCGATATATTAAAAGCATTTGGAAGCAAAATTGAATCTGATGGTTTTCAAGGGGGCTCATAACCAGTCATCTCAAGGCGTTTGCATAGACCAGGACAAAAATTACCCCACCACAATGGCAACCCAAGCTACCCGTATCAGTAGTGTGCAAATAGATTTCATCCTACTGAAACAAAATAACTGAGTAAACTTGGTGTTTATACAATGAAAGTTGCTCGTTAAAACTAGTTCCCGAATTTTTAATGGAGCAATTAAATGGAATAAGCAAGCTGAAAACGGCATAAAACACAAGGAGTTATCATTTCATGCTTACGAAATGCCTGCATAGATTTGCTTATACTATGTACTAGGGAGACGTTCGAATTATATTTACGTCAATCAGAAACAGAGTTTTCATTCTTGACGGCATGGTCGCAAGCTCTAAAATGTTCTGGCCGTCTAATATGTGATCCCACGATTTGCCCTCCAATTTCGGCTTAAGGTATCCAATGCACTACTCTAAGGCACGATCGCATGGGTTAGGCAGTCTTATTGTTGTGTTGCCTGCTTTATTGATCGACTGGATAGTCGATAGAAACGTACAAGCGATATTTTGTGAAAAGAAAGTGACACACTATTTAACTTAGGTCACCCTTGTTCAGTCACGGTGTCAAAGACTACTCTGTTTACTCGTATAAATGGGGTATACGTCTAAGCAACTGAAGTGTACAAACACGAATTGACTCACTATCCAACACCTTTGGGTTCAGGACTGGTAAGTGGAATAGGTAAGGGAATATGATTAGTCTCCTAAATCGTAAGATTCTTTGTGTTTTGTAGAAGGCTTTGAAAAAAGTGGAATCTCCCGAACAACACCAATCCAGTATTATTTTTAGTAATGGCATACCTAGTCTCCAATAGACAATCCACTGCACGAAATAGTTTAATGTCCCATTGATTAATACTCGGCCTCAAAAGTAGACTTATAGTTGACTTGTCCCTCTCCAGAAGTAATTCATTCAAAAGGTACGGGTGTATCTGTGGACTATGTAAGTGTATGGAAGAGCTTATGCAAAGGCTTGTCTTCCGCCTTATCCATTTCAAGTGCAGAATGCAGGGAAACCGACTTACTGTCGTTTGGGCTCTCTGAAAATAGTTATTTTTGAAAATTATTCGTTGCTGGCGTCTAATGCCCATCAATATCAACACGATACTTGAAAAAAAGCAAAATAACTCACGTGAGCAGAGTTGAAAGCCAGGGGATATAAATATTGCCTACTAAGTGAACAATTTTTGTCGCTTAGGTTAATGTATGCCGGGTACATACGTAATTTAAAGAGCACGCGTCTATCTATGGACCCGGGGGGACTCCATTTTCCCAGTGATTTATACCCACTCTACATTAATGCTTTTATGAAAGGCAGTGTTTTGCGATTAACTACGCCACTGAAGTGCACTGTTTCAAATAGTTTACGCTTATGAAATGCGCATAGGCTCAGGTTACACTTGGTAAGGGCTACATTTAAAAACTTTATGATTTTCAAAACTTTCAAGTTTTCCCAGTGAGTGACCACTGACGTGGCAATTATTACCTATAGCCCATCTCAATCCGAGGCTCTGTGTGTCAGTAGCGTTCGGGGCGTGCTAAAACTAATGGGTTATCAAATCAAAACTAGTTTATTGCAAATAAAAATAGGGCTCGGTTTCAAATCCCGCCTCACAGTGACCACTTTTTTCACATGGACGACTTGTGTAGAAATGAACTGTATTTAAACAAGTAAGTTTTGGAAAGTAACTCCCTTATTGCGACTATTTCTCTAGCTTATACTTCCATTGCACAGGTGAGAAACACTTAACTAGCTTAATACTACTGATAGGTTCCCGGTTTTTCCGTATCTCACTTGACATAATGGCTTTCCAGTAAAGCTTGTCATCGCCTGCGTCTAAAGACAACCTGAGACACTCAGAAACTCTGCACATTCAAAGTATGTACTGGTTCTGAAGATGAGTATACATTCTTGTCTTTCTGCCTTTCGCCTGACACCTAATTTGTCAGACAAGTGGCCATTTACGACATCTATTACATTCAATGGGTACTTTTGTGGTGATTCGCCTCTCAAGTCGTTTCAGATCAAGCCACTTTGACCGATTCAATTGTGCCGGAAAACTGGGGTTCCGCAGCTCCATTTACAAATAAGCGTATTACGCCAACACACTGAAAAGGCGAGCAGTCTTGATTTTTTATTTCGATCTTCCATATAACAAGTATTTTATTGGCTTATATTAACACGCGCTTCCATGATATCATGGTTCTCTCATCATTTAATTGTGTTTATAGAAGCAAACCGACAGTGCGGCGAAACACGAATGGACAGTTGGCTCAGTTAACCGTCAGTTGTATACCAAGTGTACCAAGTGGTTGAAGCACAAATTTACTGACCAGAAGGTCTGTGGTTCGAATCCGACCTCTGCCTCCCGACTTCCCCTGTCTAGGCTTGGGCGACCTGGCAGTATCCCAGCCCTCGTGCTTCCTTTGGGTGGCAAAGCAGCTAGGCACCGAAAGGGTGCTGTAGCTGAACGATAATTTTGTTTAGTCAATGGTCAATATGTTTGCTTTACGAAACACATGCAATCTCTTTTTACGATCGAATAATACAACTGTCGACCTTTGTTTCTAGATTTCAGTTCAGCCTCCAGAGTCATTCTGTCCAAGCGTAACTGCGGGTTTGAACAGCGGCACAGCGACTTGCGATGCGCCCAATTGCAAGCTTGTCTATATTTTCCCGATTTCTGGTAGTTTCACTTACAAATTTTTGTCATTTTTTACAAGCCTGACATTGTTTCGTGTCTAGTTAATAAAAACCGCTGTGCCTGGTATTCGTAAAATTGAGGTATCTAGGGTGTAGATGCAGCAGCAGGCCAATCAAAGTAATATGAACTGTTTAAAGTTGTTGTAGTCAAGCCATTGGATACGTCCATCCAATTTCACCACAGGAAAGCTGCAGCTGTTTAAGAAACAACCAAACATAGAGCCTGGGCACCGAAAAGTCGTGAACTGTCGTGATAATCATCGATCTAGACTAAATCCAAGGGTTTTCGTACTTTGTTCTCCAAAGGGTCGATCCAATTTATACTTTCTACACAACTATGGGTATAGCTGCTGAAAAAAGTCCATAGGTGGGACTGACAGTTAGTTCAGCACTGGTAAAACCATGAGGTGTGGTTTACAAAAGCGGGAAGTTTGATCTAAGTGAAAGTGTTTCGTTTGATGAATAACTTCCCAGGGTCTTCACCATACACAGATCGTATGAATGCTTTCAACCTATCTACCAGATTTTGCGCAAAATAATATGGTGTTTATATCAGTTTGATAGTTTAGTGGAGCTGTTATGAGGCCATGAAGCTCTTGGAAATTGTAAAAAGCTCGAACACATATGGACGCTTCATACATGTGTCAGACAGTGAACTGCGGATGTACCTAAGACGAGATATTGAAAAGTCGGTTGATCATCTCGATGTGAACGTCTGTGAGCTTAATCACTGGTGACACTCGGTTCATGATTTTCAACCAGCCTAATCATTTCCAGTAGCGCTTCAACATTAAAGATAAGGTAAGCGTACTCCCAAGACCAAAAGCACGAGCGGTAGCTGATCAACACGAAGGAACGCAGACTATAGCGCAAGAAAGCTCCCGAAATGGACCAACGGATTTACGGAAATCGCACTCTCTCTCAAGCAGCCGTTTACGTTAGATAACAGGGAGTCATCAACTGATAATTTCTACTCACATGGTGACGAAACATTTGCAAGTCAATTGAGAGTCTCGGCTAACAGATTAAAAACTGCCTTGTAAACAACCAATAAATTTTTCGAGGTACTGTTCTAAGACATTACCAACAAAGCCTGTCGTTCCACGCTCAAAACAACCCGTCGATGAGAGACTGTAGCTTGCGGACAAGCCTCCACACGACAACAATTCTACTTCATTAATGCCTGCTAAAACGAGTCCTTCAGCATAGTGTGACCTATCAACCATTCACAAGCTTCGATAATGGCTAGACAAAATGATCGACGGGTAATCAGATTCATGATTACGGAAGCTCACAACCGATTAGAAAATAGAGAATAGTCAATGAACATAAAGAGGTCCGCTTGAGGACAACGGGACCAGATCTCATTGAGCAACTCAGCATGGCGACAGGACGAACAGTTACGATTTTGCCAGAAACAAGAGGGATCGTCTAATGGACAAGTTCTCAAGGCTGATTAGGAGCTAGGAGTACGAAATTAATCACAAGGAAGCCCTGATAAGGGATCTATTCAAAAGGCAACTGATGGAAGCTAAAGAAAACGTTCTCATCAATGGGCTTAATTTCAACTTCGAACACACGACAAACCTTGAGTATTTATCCAACCTAGAATCGGCGATGAAATTTTATCGGCTCGACGGAAACGTTTTGCAGAAACATCGGCAGACCGCCTGCCATCAGCCTCAAAAAACCACCCAACGTGTTTTCAGCAAAAAAGGAAGCAATAAAATAGTGCAGAAGGGTGAAGCATTGTGAAACAGCAGACGCCTAATGGTGATTGTGGACAAACCGGACTACATCAATAAAGCAAAGGCACTACTTAACTACTACTATTATCATTTATTTCTGAAGAGCATGGTCAAAAACAGAAAAGTGAATGCAAGCGACGAATGCGAAAGGGTAACAGTAGAATATGAGAGAAACGAGAAAGAACGTCTCATTCGAGCTCACACCACCAACAGTTCAAGTCAGATAGGACGAATCCTAAGGTATGTAAAAAATTTCATGTGGAAACACGCGTCTAAAGATCAACAGCCGAAGAAAGGACAAACGAAGTTGAATGCACCTCAAGGCGCGGTAAGTGCTAGCACAGTCAAGACTCGCACATCAGGCACAAAGCATCCGTCATACTGGGTCTGGCGTGAGATTAATTGGCAAAAATGTACATTCAGCGCCATGTGTTATAAGTACGCAGATAGCCCAAAATGGCAAGCAAACACAAGTCACTAACTGTGACCTTAGTATGTCCCAGTCCAATAACAGCCTTGCCGGATTGAGGAAAGAGATAACAAATGATCATCGGTTGGTGGACCAGAAAGTCGACTTCACAACCGATTGCACGTAAGGTTGAGATTATGGCGAGGGAATATTCATCAACACCATACTTCTTCTGCTGCTGCTAATACTACTACTTAACTACTAATTAACTACCATCTGCCACTGCTTTGAACGCGACAAAAAGAAGCAAATAACGAACAAAATCAACAAGATTTTAAAGCAACTCGGAGATTACCACGAGATTACAAAAGAGGAATAGTAGAGAATAGGTACTCGTGATTTCGCTAATCATCGCTTCTACAGACTTCCAAAGACACATTGAAAAACAATACCCCTCCGATCAATTGTTAGCGGCTCGACGGAAACGTTTTGCAGAAACATCGGCAGACCGCCTGCCATCAGCCTCAAAAAACCACCCAACGTGTTTTCAGCAAAAAAGGAAGCAATAAAATAGTGCAGAAGGGTGAAGCATTGTGAAACAGCAGACGCCTAATGGTGATTGTGGACAAACCGGACTACATCAATAAAGCAAAGGCACTACTTAACTACTACTATTATCATTTATTTCTGAAGAGCATGGTCAAAAACAGAAAAGTGAATGCAAGCGACGAATGCGAAAGGGTAACAGTAGAATATGAGAGAAACGAGAAAGAACGTCTCATTCGAGCTCACACCACCAACAGTTCAAGTCAGATAGGACGAATCCTAAGGTATGTAAAAAATTTCATGTGGAAACACGCGTCTAAAGATCAACAGCCGAAGAAAGGACAAACGAAGTTGAATGCACCTCAAGGCGCGGTAAGTGCTAGCACAGTCAAGACTCGCACATCAGGCACAAAGCATCCGTCATACTGGGTCTGGCGTGAGATTAATTGGCAAAAATGTACATTCAGCGCCATGTGTTATAAGTACGCAGATAGCCCAAAATGGCAAGCAAACACAAGTCACTAACTGTGACCTTAGTATGTCCCAGTCCAATAACAGCCTTGCCGGATTGAGGAAAGAGATAACAAATGATCATCGGTTGGTGGACCAGAAAGTCGACTTCACAACCGATTGCACGTAAGGCTGAGATTATGGCGAGGGAATATTCATCAACACCATACTTCTTCTGCTGCTGCTAATACTACTACTTAACTACTAATTAACTACCATCTGCCACTGCTTTGAACGCGACAAAAAGAAGCAAATAACGAACAAAATCAACAAGATTTTAAAGCAACTCGGAGATTACCACGAGATTACAAAAGAGGAATAGTAGAGAATAGGTACTCGTGATTTCGCTAATCATCGCTTCTACAGACTTCCAAAGACACATTGAAAAACAATACCCCTCCGATCAATTGTGTCACACCATAGTACAGCGACCCCAGTCTTCCGACAGAACTGTTGAAAAGGTGGTAACACAGCATTAGTGGGTCCTAGCACCCAACCAACAATACGGAACAATTTTTGAAGAAAGCGAAGACTGTAGACATCAATCAAGACGAAATAATGATCTCTTTTGATGTTAGCTCCCTGTTCACGTCTGTCGACCTCGATTGTGCGTAGACGACTGTGGCCGAATTACTGGACAACAGAGACATGCCAACTGGATCTCACACATTTTAGCGGAGAATTTTATGAACAAGGACGGGGGACACCAGTGAGATGGTCAATCTCAGGATTTACTGCAGGAAGCACAATGCGAAAATTGAAGGAAGTTGTGTTGCCCGATATAAATCTCAAAATATGAATCAGCTACATGTCGACAATTTTGTGATCAGCTGCAGCGAGTGAGCCAACTAATAAACAACGTTTTCGACGACATCAAATTCACAACCGAAGAAAACAGCAGAAAACTTGTATTTATGGATGTCCTCATCACTAGATTCCTTAGTCAGCAGCTGAAAACTGAATTCTACAGAAGGGCAACGCGTGCAGACCAAATCTTGAGTTACCACAGCAACCATCGAAATTGTTGCAATCAAGGCTGTTCTTCGGATACTTTTAAATGGATCGAGACACAAAGCAGTATAACAGAATCCAACATCAAAGAAGAAATACTCCTGCGCAAATTGTTCTACGGAAACAAAAACCCGAGGAGCTTCACCTAGATATCACTCAGGAAGCCGAATACGATCGATACAATAGCGCAAAACGGAAGCAAACGAGTTACACACGTCAAGAACACCGCTGAAATGATGGCAATGCCCCTACGACAGCACAATACAACGATCGATTACAAGCCTGCTTCACTCAAGTAGTCAAGTAAGTTAGAAGACGACAGAGTCTCCAAATGCTACATAAAAGTACGCAGGCAAAGAAGAATTACCCACCCAACCGTGCACTGATGGTGTCACCTCGTATGGTAGCGAAACGTTTGCAAGTCATTTGCCACTCTCGACGAACAGAGTAACGGTCACCTGGTCAGCGACAAATGTGACATTCACTGCGTGAACTGACGGTTGTCTAATAAACCTGTCAGTGTCATAGGAGATAGCCATTGTGATACCTCTTCGCACTAGCTGAACCAGCCATTGAAAGAGCTTTAAAGTATTTTCCCAATCAGTTTTGACAGATAAAACTCTTCAATAGGAAGAGTCTTAAGCCTTAAATCTGTTTTCTATTTTAGGTGTTCTCCTCCGATGGATTTCCACGGGGACAGATTTATCAAGCAAAATGAGGATTACACATGGACAGCGACCCATTTTATCGTTCGAAAGTTATCTCAAAGTGCCCTACTGAGTTCATCTTTATGTAAATTTGGCTCATGTATTGATCACATAAGGTCGAAAAGCTCAACTACAAGCTAAAGTTTTTGACTTACCAGGTATGTTCTGTAGTACGTCTTCATCAAATTTTAGCCAAATGGAAATAACCAATACCTTGGCTTTATATGAAACGCTTGACAGAACAGTAATTTCAGTAAATGAGAATCATTCGGAATGATACCAAACTAAAGGTCCGATCTTTGTTACCGGTACTCCTAATGAGAAGGATGTGGATTATTTCCTACTTACCTCGCTCTTGTATATGCGCGGACGACAGCCGCCAGCTGTATGGAAAGAGCAGTAGTAGTGAAAAAAATAATTCCAATCTCTTCGTGGGATTACCACGCATGCTTACTAAATGCGCGCTTATACCAACGTATCATATAGGGAAAATTGGTCGGTCGTTACATTTAATTGATTTTTTTTATAGATCGCTGCCTAATTGGTCACACATTTTGCCTACTTAGCTGTCCTCTTTGTGTGAGTGCTTATAACTCATGAAGCTCCCCTAAAGAAACCGTGCTCAACCCGGACTTGTCTATTGGTTGGTTATCAAGCGGCGGTTGAGCTGGTCTAGGGCTTAAATAATGAATTGGAAGCGTTTGCTTATCAATCACGTAGAACAGCACTTTCCTCTCGATTGTTGAGGAAGACGTCACAAACAAAATATCTGGTTTTATAGACAGACCATGCAACTGATTAGCTGCCAAAGCTGACTAACTTTCCAGTTTGGAGTGCATTAGTGAAAAAATTGAAGAAACAGTCATGCTATGGCGAAAATATGTGAATCACGGGATACAAACTGTGTTTCCCAGGCCAACGATCGATTTTGTTACACGGCCTCATTTGTGGTGAATTTTCAGGAAGCTTACTGATTCAAGCCATTTCAGAGTATGGTGATGCTAAAGGGTAAAAATATGCTACCTCAAAAACCACTTGGTAGTTGACGCCGAAAATCTTCAATCTCTGCACGAGATTGGTAATGCACCTTCCTGAGGACATAAGCATAATAATTTCAGCAGGCACTGATTTTTTACCTGGTGTCTACAGTGACAGCTAAAGAAGAACGGATCAATGCCTCTTGCTATGTTTCAACCGACAAACTCTAAACTAATTATGCAAAGGAATTATTCAACACGTTGCCCCAGTAACGGAAATCACAGCTATTTGCTATTCTCAGGCCTAACTGACCCATCATAATTAATCGGTTTTGAGTGAACGGGAGAAAATTTGATTGTAGTGCGGAGCCTCCTGCTCATATAATCGTTATCACGTTTTGCTGGTTGTCCGGTTTACGTTCATGTTTGTGAATCTAACACTAATTCTGCTACCCTGGAGGAAGAACAGTCTCAGTCCCCTCGATATACGGCATCTGTGAGAAGTATACTCCGGGATTAAAAATATACGTCTATATAAAATCAACATTCCATTAACAAATGAACTGAATAAACGACGACGACATGGATTTGCGCCCTTGAATCACAGATTTAAGAACACAAATTTAATGACTTCGCTTGTACATTTGCATAACGTGTCTCCGAGCAGGACCAACTTCTACATAATTGTCACTGCATGTGTGTGATCGAAATTCTTTTAGGTATTCTGGCCCTGCCTACATGCATTGACGGCTCATCTTCGGCGAACGTACATATACTTGAATATTAGCTCAAGAGTTCAAGAATCAAGCATGCTTTTGGTTGCTGCATATGGCACAAAGTTCCCGAAATTCTTCCGAGCTAGATGCGGATGAATTGTTTTTCTTCAGCTTAATCCCTGAAGAAACTATCCCTACCGCAAATGTAAGGTGACAGGATGTTCAAAGGAACAATCCTGCATACCACAAACTGGCTACAGCACAACAACCATACTGCTCTTTTTTTAAATCCGGTTTATTTGACCAATGGGCACATGAAATATTGTAATGTTAAGACTGTAGTCGCGGTCACAACGTTACAACAACTCATAAACGCTTGGCTGCCATGATACTTGTTAAATTCGTGCAGTTTGTGAACAAAAGAAATGCCACTGCGGGACCAAAACTGATCTTAAGTGATCGACTAAGTTAATTGGTCCCAATAATCACTGCCACTTGTCACAAGGGCCTGTCGAATTGATCAGGGAAAATATTAGTGTCACCTAGCCTTTGTGTTGAAGAAAGGATGAGCGTGTGCCTCGCAGTCTTGAGAAGAACACAGTTTGTAAGTAAAAAAACTGATTTCATGAAGACGTCTACAAACCAACACAAGTTTCCTCCACTGAGGAAGTACCTCAACTGTGGTTGTGAATCTCGCGAAATTCTATCCTTGATTTCTTCGATGGCAGAACTATCCGTTTTTCATTACCGTATGACAGAGCCCTAAAATGTAGTCTACAATAAACCGAATCTGGTGAAGTGCGTCACAGTGTCATTCAGGAAAGATATATTAAACTCACGATTGTTACGAGAGCCATCTGTTCCTAGCACTTTGACTGGCTAATTATGTGTTCACCATCGATATTACTAATTGTTCCTAAACACTAAGTTAATGCTGGTGAATTATGGAAATGATGGCTACTGAATTGAACAGCTTGCGAAAGCTGTGGGCTCACTGACGAGATATTTCGTGCGTAATAAACGGGATAAAATATGACGGATTATAGCATATCACTTTCAGTCCTAAGGCTAGCTGGGGAACGTTCAAACTTTTGTTGTTGATGTGGTGGTTGGTGATCTGTTTAGCGAGCTTGACACTTGACCGGCAAATGTTTCCTCACCATACGAGGAGACATCATATGTGCATAGCTGGTTGGGGGAAACATTTGTCTCGTCTGTTAACGTTTTGTTCAGCCGAAATTTCTGGCTCCACAGAAAGGGGTAAAACGACGTTTCGTTTGTGTTGTGAGGAGACATTGGAAGATTCAGTTTTTTACTTCGTCCTTCAACTGGAGACTATCCATATCGAAAAGCCAAGAATCAATGTACTGCTGTTTCGCCCTTACTGAGAATTATCAGTGGTGCGTTCACCACAAAAATTACAGTTTTTTTTGCGACCTCATAGCAAGTAGATGACATACTTAAAGTTTCGGCTGCTGATGGCTGATCTGCAAATTGACTAACGCGTGGTGAGATTGGATAGACTGCCACTGACTGTTCAATAAAGGGATCCACATCATTGGTCGTCTGTTCGCTGGTTACTTCGGTGTCCACTTCACGGGTTAAAACTACACCCTGAGTTAATTACGAATGCACGGCAAACTGATATGACAGAACAATTTGTTCCACTTCTCATTTGACTGCTGAGACACAAGTAAACGTAGTGCATAAGATGTCTATTTAAACTCCTTTCCGACTTCTCTTATCCGTGCTTCACTGCTTCGATCATCTTATAATGAGAGGCGAAGAACAACAGGATTTTCTAATACATCATGAACTGATTGTCTCCGGGTTGGGTTCCATGTGCTTTGGCAGAGCTTACCCAAATTATTTCCCCGAAGCCTATTTTCGGTAAATTCCGGCTCCTACCATCATCCAAACATACGTTTCTTCATCTGTCAAAGAGATGTAGCACTAAATATTGCATCGGTTTAGATATCGGGAAGCCAGGGAAACCCTTATAATCGTCAGTTTAAGTTGTCTCACTGAAGTCATTCAGACATGCTTTCATAATGATCCATATTCGCCTAGAGCTTCTTACCACCGGTTTCTCTGAAAATAGAAGGACGAGGTTAAAGTTATTGGTTACTTTTGTGACAAAATGCTTTGACAATGACTTGACACTGATTTGAATGCCTTTGTAACTTAAGGCGGTTGGTGGGCCATTGAGTAAAGGGCAACCAAATTTTTCAGACTTTTCATAGGTCAGATTACCAAATTATCGCAAAGTACTTCCACGTTATTTTTATCGTTTGATTTTCATTGTGCACTTAAACGTAGATCGTGCGTAGGGGGAGTCATCAACATCATCACAGGCTAGCTGTTCACGACTGTTTCTTAGCTGATGTACAACCATTAATTATTTAGGCGACCTTTTTTGAAGAAAAGGATAAAAATGGATGGGTGGAAGGCGTCTACACCTCTAGACATTTATTCAGGCAATCTGGATAGAAAATGAACTTAAAAACGCCACTAATTTCAGTTTTCAGCCATATATTGCAGCATTCCCAACCAGGCACAGTGAAAATCATGCGGCCTCCATTCTAAAAGGTGAATAGTACGGACCGTCTCGAAATATTTCGCGATCTCATTCATAGCCCTCCCGGATCGAGGGTTAGCCACATGCTTGCTTCAACCACTCAGAAATCAGCAATCTCTTTCGCAAACGAAGATTCATCATGTGTAGTATATAGCAGACCAGCGCAGTTTCTGGTGCTAAAAACACTCGTTATTGGGAGTCCCCGCTGCGCAACTGATGTCTGCACCAGATATTTATTAGGGCTAGACGTCCTGTTTCAACTCTTGACCACTCCTAAATTTGCCAGTTGATGACAACTTAATTCTTGTTCACGAGTGAACCTGTCGGACTCAAGCGAGTCTCCAGAGATGTTTGGCATATTTTTGCATCTTAAAATGAGGATATAGTTTGCTTCCCTCAAACTAGGTAACAAAAATAACGCGGTAATCCTTAGTTCTGAGATTTCAAAGTAAAGATAGTAGAAAAATAAAGGTCAATTGTTACTGGAGCTTGCCCACTGAAGGTAAAAATTTCCAGCTTATAATGTAGGTTTTCCAAAATTCACTGTGTTACAAACCCATAAGATCTACATTTGAATGTGCAGATGATTGCCCAGAAATTAGGATATTCTAAGAAGCTAAACGTTTATACTATTCCAGTACCCATCCGGTTTCACGAACAGATTAAATAAAGTGCCAGGGATAGTACCGTGGTGCTCAAAATCCAACGGGACAACAAACTGTAAATTGTTGGCCCACAACTGAAGGGAGTTTCAAAATCATTATCAACACATATGCAAACCCCGTACTTAAGAAAATAATCAAGCAGATGTAAGCTCCATATCAAAAAGAGAAACAAAATCAACGTTTGTTCTGAGTATTCGTTATAATTCTTCATAGCCTCCAGATGGTAATTATTGGAAACCAACAATACGGGATCCTAGTGATGGTATAATATGTCCATTCGTTTGGCTACTTAAATGTCTGCAGTACCATATAATTAACAATCTGATGTGTCCACATAGTGCCAGCAACTTGTAGATCACACCTCGAGTACGGTGAAACTGAGGTTCACATAATACATTCTCACTGCATCCTAACACAGTGTTGCGTGAAATCTCGCTCAAAATGCCGTCAAGATATCCCGATCTTAAGTGGTTACAGAAATGATATGCTATTTCACTTGTAATGTGTTGCAAAAGTTCATTATGACTCGACGTAAGGCAGTCAAAAGCGACAAGATTTTAACCTAGTCAACCACCTTATTTAGCTGTTTGGTTTACTATTTTTAGGAGCGTGCCACCTTGGTGTGCTTAAATACTGAACCGTACGGATCAATTCTGAATTATTCGGAATTCGATACATCGCAAGTCTCACCTATATTTTGGACCTACACGCATGCTAAATTGATTGTGATGCGATGATTGCGCGTACCCATCAAAGCAAACTGCACCATATGTAAATCCTGAGGACTAAGACTAAGAGCTGAACACAGTGAAGTAGTGGTGATACAAGTAGTATGCTCAACATGTGGGCGGTATTTATTTGTGCATTTGAGAACAACAATGAGAGTTGAGAATCTCGGTGTGTTGGCCAACGTCCAGGTATCGGTTGATATTCCGCCATGCATAGGAACTGCTTGAAAACTTTTGATCCGCATGCAATAACGAATAATTAATGTATGGTTGTGTTATATTTCTTCTAGGCTTCCTAAAGTTCACATGATTTTTAGAGACTATATCGAACATGATTATTTTAAGTTTGGCTTGCGTGTTGTTTGACTTACCCGTTCAAAGTTTCTGTTGCATTATGATTCGTATGATTCGTGAGGGTTCGATTGGTTCATTGGATAACCTTGCTTTATTGGTCCCTCTATTTTATTCTGACTGGCTGTAGGCGCCTTTTGTCTTGGGTTTCAGTGGGGCTACTAAAGAAGCAACCATCCACGAATTTTCACAACGGGATCCCCAAAACCTGTCTGCTATCCAAACCTAATGGCACATGACCAACACAAATGGCTCGTACCACATTGGGTCCGAAACACCACTGATCAGAGTGCAACCACGTTACGCCAGAATAACGCTACACTGACCTTTGAACCATTGAGGACGGTTCGATATGCACCCCGCTGCTGAAAAGGAAGATTGGGAACTTTAAGGATGCTTGAAGTTTTATACAATATTCAGTGCAAAAATCACGACAAACACTTTGTGGGAAAAACGTCCATCATACTGCAGTGTTTCCACAACAGGCTTAGTCAGCTGTCAGCCTCACAATATGATCGGGAAGGACACGGATTCATCTACATGTCAGCCCTCATGCTAGCCCATGAAAGGACAGAAGGGAATTTAGGTCATTGAGAAGTAGTACACAATTGGTCAGTGCATTAGTGCATCACCGAGATCGACCTGGAATATCAAACCATTAAGACACATGAAATCCGAAATTATCTGACTGAAAACCGTCCAAGAATCTAGTGGGCCGGTCATCAAATGTACTAAGTGATCGCAAAACGGAAATAAATAAACGGAATCCACTAGAGCCTTAAACCAACATGACCAAAAACCACCAAATTCCATGGCTGAGTCGCAACAAAAACTGCCGTTGTTTGGAATAGATTGAGCCTCAATCTGGAAAATTAGACTGTACCGCAGCAAGTATTGACAAACTTCAATGAAATGAAAATAGTATGAATACGAGACATTCAGCTGACCAATATGATAACACAAGGCAGAACAAAAGGTAGGATGTAACACAAGCCAGCGAATAGAGAACAAATACAGAGATGTGACCCAGTTTTCGACGAAACAGACAAATGCAGGCGGTTCGGACTGGAAAATAAACCAAATATCGAACAGACCTAACTCCCTAGGAACCAAAAATTGAACGAATCTCTGTGGTGCACAAATAGCCAAGTACAATTGGAGAAAATATGCATTTGGACATGCAATCGTACTAAATTATCGTGATATTATTTTCAGAAATGAACTCTTACGATATTCCAATGTTTATGCCACCACACGACGTATTGTTTAGTAGACAAACCAAACTACTTGTACATATACACTAACACTTTTTTCAGCAACGTTGTTCGAGTTGATAGAAGCATTCCATGGCTCGATGGGAATATCAGCACTAAACTTCAGCAAGATGTGGAACACTCATCACTTACTTTTCCAGGGACGTACCGAATAAACGTTTCCGGTAGTCTGGAACAACAAGCAGAGAAATATTAGTTGTACCAGACTCCTGAACAAGTGTGATTAACACAGATATTCTATTAAATAGAGCACCACGAGACTGGCGACCACAATCATACACAAGGGATAACGGAAGGTGAGTTGGCAACAGTTGTCACCAAACCAAAAGATCAATTGCAAGAACCCCTAAGTTTATTTGCATGAGCGAAAAAACATGTGCATCTTATTTTGTAATACAGTGATACTTTCTGGGCTTTAAGTTAGCACACAAAAAACTTGTAACTAAATGGCGAAGAAAAACAATGATATCGGCTGTCTTAGCTTTGCTTTCTAGAAACTCCTGAGAGTACATGAAAGCAAACCAATATTTGAATACAGTACATCTATTGAACCTAGTTTTTACCTCGTACTGGCTGCTAACAGCTTGATTACCACTTGATTTTGCACTAGAACCCAACACACTGGACCAAAAATCTGCAGGCATAGATCAGTGTACCGTAATTCCGGCTCTCTGCGCCTTCACGGCACCTGGTGGCAACATATACTCAAATCCACTGATTTAGTTGGTATTGATATAAGTGCAAGAGACATTTTACGTCAAACTAAACTTTGTTTGCTTTTGTTGAGGGCATATGACCATTCATGGCCTGTATGTGTTGAAACCAACTAGACTGTTATGTTTGCTACATGGTTGTTAGCACTTTACAAGGACGAGAAAACTCTCAGGTTGTAATTGGCAAGGTTGCTGGTGCGGTAGATCAAACGACATCCAAATATGATATTTAAAGAAACTGTGGCAAGAATGCTGTTTCCTGAAGTTGCGATTGTTTGATTGTAATGTTTTCTGGTGAATATGTTATGGAAAAATTGTGGATCCAACACTTACAGGTTTGCTTTGCTGACAATTGTGTAGACGGTAAATCAAACTAACATTCTAGATCATGCAAAGACAATTGTTGCGGGAAGACAATGGATAAGATTGCCTCAATACGCGACCACCAATATAACAAACGCTCCTAGTCCTGCAGAATCAACCAGATGTAGGAGTTGTTATATCTCTAAGAGTACTTCTGAATGTTAATGCTGAGTGCATTTCTATGTGGATTTTCGTGTCTTTACTGATTTGCTTCGTTCCTCCCTCATTACCACAAAAGGCCCGTGCCCCTGCCATAGACTGAAATTCTTTTTTGACTGAATACGATAAGGCAGGGTGAAATAGAAAATTTTGGAATCATTAGTGTTTTGTGATATTTCCTAGGTGGGTTTTACAATGGTCAGTCAATTTTGGTTTGATCGTGAACTTCCTGGGAAACATTTGTTGGGAAATTTGCATTTCAGTGTTTTTTGGAATAAATCGCGAATTTTTTTGCAAGATTTTTAACTACAAAATTTCGTCACTTGGGATCGAAAAATAGTGCAGTCGCCTTCTCAGACTTGTACTTGCCTAATTGACCACCAATGTGTGTTGAATATCTAAAAAAAATTAAGCATATACCTCTTGAGATTGAGCAAGGAAGTGGGTTTTAAATCACCAGACATATTCAAACAAACCGCGTGATATTGTGAACATTTGCTTCCCTCGAATCATTATTCAATAACCAAAAGAATAGTTAGTCTAGAAGTGTGATCATTCATTGTAATTGCGTGTATCGTGTACGCAATATTCGACGTCTTTCACGTCTTATCTAACATCTAATGGGGAAAAGCGTCAGACAATCCATGGAAACGCAAATGTGTTAGTTGCTCAAACACTAGGCGCTTATTTGTTGCCCACTCGTGATTTAATAACTCGGAAATCGGATTGCTGCAGGGCATGAAAACATAATTGTGTGTGATTCTTGGTCTAGACAGCAGTGAGACTAATTCTAACTGCTGCTGGATAGTCCAAATGTTTAACCCGTGTTGTCGCTCATCCTTACTGAAGACCTGATGACTAAGCTGCTCAAATAAATTCTCAGCTTTACTTTCATCAGAAGGTTTTATCTATAAATCGCTGCCTATTAATAATAATATACACAATCACGTTTTCACAAGATCACAAAATTACCAGTTCATTCCTACGGTATACGGTAGCAGAACAAAACTAGGCATAAACTAATTGGAAAGATGACTGAGCCAAAGGTACGCAAATACTTGGATGTACACTTGATCATTCTTTTGAAACATCATGCCAACTACATAAACAACCCCTCAGAAAATGCCTCTAGGAAGAGTCATGCTCTTCGGGAAGCTTGAAATCTTTTCAAACGTGAGCAGTCAGCTCAGTTATGAGGGGACTAAGAGTGCTTTTAACAACTGTGGTTAGGCTTAGTCAAACGTGTGCGGTCCGTAACAAGCACTATGAAAAGTCGGAAGCATCAGCTTATACTGGTCCAGTCAGGATAACGATAAGTGATACGAAGGTTTGCTTCTAATCGGTTTGCCATGATGCAGTTACGAAGGTTGCATGTCTTTTAAGAAAGAAAATTTATCAGGTAAAACGAGACAGTCATATGGGATAAAAATACAAGGCTGCATGTGCATTAACTACGATTGCTTTCCTTCTTGCCACGTATCGAACTCAGGCTAGATAAAGCTACTTGTTGTTCCCATAGGGAATTTTACATAAAGCCATCAGAGGTTTTTGCCGCACTATAGATAATCTGCTATCCTGGGAAAAAAATCCAGCTCAGATTGGCTCCTTAGTTTATGGAACCAACGAATGTTTATCAGGCTAACATTCTGACAATGAACAAAACGTCATTCCTTCCATGCTTTGATGTTTTGATTGATTTATCACGGCGAATGCACACATATGATGGATTCCAACTTCAGCATGGGAAGTCTGTGTCTGCCCAAAATGTCCTTTTCAAAACAGTTACACGCCTCAGTGCCTTGTATACTGCTTAAAAAACAGGAGTCCGTGCCACTCGCAAGCTCAGACGAAAAGCCTTTTGGAGTTGTTCATCGGCGTTTATCCGCTTCAGTGG
Source organism: Opisthorchis viverrini (assembly GCF_000715545.1). Classification (NCBI taxonomy): domain Eukaryota; kingdom Metazoa; phylum Platyhelminthes; class Trematoda; order Opisthorchiida; family Opisthorchiidae; genus Opisthorchis; species Opisthorchis viverrini. The sequence goes on from NW_008751841.1 coordinate 860,379, forward strand.
GTTGGAAATTTATTAGGTCCTAAGTAAAAGTGCTGTGAGTTCTCAGTGGAAAAAATTCCATGATGTTCTGTTTTATATTCTAAACTCAAGTAGACGTTCTGGTAAGTTGAAATTCTTGATAAAATTGTATCACAATATGAGAAGAATTGAGTGCGAAAATGTCATCATTCATTGTTGTTTGATGTCGTAGGATACAAACGAGTAATCAACCCGCAATGTGAGGAATGTGCATACGCATACAGTAAGCGCGTTCAGAAGTTTGTATAGATTAATTCATAATATTTAAGAGCTGACTGTTGTTACTACACCAGAAACACAAACCTAGTACAGTGTCTTTGTGTGAAGATAATGCCTTTATGAAAGCTTGTCATTTTGTTAAAAGGACCATTATATGTGCGGTGGAATTGGAGAAGTATTAGGGGGTTTCCTTTTCAAAGTTATAATAATTTCGACAGAAAGAGACATTATGTCCCGAAGTGTTTATTTCCGAAAATCGTATTGGTTACTCAGTAACATTATGTGAATCGCTCGAATTCCATGCAAGCGTAAAGGGGGTGTAAGATAGTTTTACCCAAAAGGAGAATACAAGATACGGTCCCCTTCTTTATAGGATACGAAGTGTTAGAACTTTTCTCTTCTCACATGCGCATCCGTGGGACGTGGAACAACGACATCACCCTCTCGTGAAAGCCAAACTCATTTGGTTTTTCTGCACAAGACTAATTACCCAAGGTCGCACAGGGTGGGTCAAAAGCTTGGCCATCAACTATGATCATCGTACAGCTCACACGCAACCATCCTTATGCACCACTAATTATTCACCAAAACCTTTAGTCTTCGAAGAACGTGCTGTTTTAACGCAGCGTGTTTTGTCACTAAGGAAAGCATCCCATCTCAAGCACAGGAAACATCGCGGTAGCGAAACGTCACTCAACCGATCATTAACGGCGGCTTCGTTGTCCTTGATGGCATGCGATTAAACTTTTGTTAGAAAATTTTGCGTTAGTCTCTTTTGACTGCAGATGAGTGACACAAACCATAATAAATTCCTTTCTGGAGCAACGTTAGTCATCTTAATCCTGGTCGGCGTTCGGGAAGTTATGTATTATTCCAAAAAGCTTCAGGGAACTATTAGTCTCAGAACTAGCAAATAACAATGGAACACACTACTTAAAGAAACAACGTGACTGATATCTACTTGCCATTTACTTCGGTACTTCGTCACGTGACGATGCGGTCATTGAACACATATGAACACATCCTGATGACTGAGAAGACTGAGTGAAAATCTGCTTCATAAACTTGCTGTTCACGGAAACAAAGCAAACTGATCAATCAGCTATTCAATGGCAATCGGGCATTATGTATTATATATAACCCCGATTACTTTTAACTTAAAACTAATTAATCAGCTATTTAGAGGTAATGGGTGTCATGCGGTGAAATGGACTTAAGTGAGTAATAAACTCATCCAAGGACGTTGTGAAGATGTAGTATGTAAGGAAGCAAGACGTGAAGTAAGCTGGTAAGTGTAAGTGATAGTTTTTACAAACTGGTGCTAAACTGACTTTCTGAGCTCCTTCTTATTGATTATCACATACATGTGCATATCCTTGCAAAGGCTATCCATTTATTTCCTTCGTTCATTTTGGACACGATTTTCTGGCGGGAAAATATGTGTCTGATTGATTTATCTGAATAGAGTCCCTATTCATTTTACTCACACGCGTTATATAAAAACATTTTATTTTTTAAAGAAGTACACACAGACACCAAACCTTCCAAATATTTACCAAACTGAATATATAATAACCTTGCTATCAAATGCCGTGAAAGTGTGATAAGGAGAAATTTAATGCTGCTTTCAGTTGCGCAGTTTATGAAAAAATAGGGATTCTAACTGATCTACATTAATTTTTGTGGATTAAGACTAACAGTTTTTCGCCACATTTTAGCACTGTTTCATATGATTCCCTCATATGCTGTGTTCGTAGCAAAGGTATTAGTTATTCGTTCGCTATTTCCCCGGTAATACCCCGACTTATCTAACCACTAAGATCATTGGAGACTTTGTGTTTGTAAATATAACAAGTATCCTGCAGTTTTGGTCAACCAATAGCACGGGATCTACCGCGATAGCTTTTAAAGCGTGTAGTTTTCCTACATAATGCACCACCATAACTCTGCATAACCTGGCGCTTCCTGCGCGTTATACCTATTTATGGTCATCTAATGAATGTTCTTGTACAATTCCTTGCTGAGGAATGACGGTAAAAAAATCTGTGTTCTGCTTTCGTTCGTAGCTACTCTGTTATTTCATATAAGTATGGAAAATGCTCAACTTCAGACAAGGGCTATATGAAAGCAGGTGACGTTTTTGAAAGTGTTTGCAAGTAGTTGACATCTGCTTAGCAAGCACAAGCTCGTTGATTCCTCCAAAACCCGTTTTACTAAATTATCTCTGGTAAAGAGACAAGTGTTTGTTCAAAGGATACAAGTGGGGAAACCGAACTTCAGATGTGTGCACGAATAACGGTTTTAAGTGCGGTAGATTTTATTCCATAATTACTAGGGTCACTATGGGTAATATTAATACGTTGCAGAAAATAGAATAGGTCAAAAGGTGACCTATCGTTTGAACATGAGTGATGAGAGCCTTTGATTAAAAGTCCGAAGGTGTGGCGTTTTTTGTCTGCGGTATAAATGCTACAAGTGTTCCTTATTTGTCCGTGGACTTGCGGAGTGACCGTTACACAAGCATAGCCTGACAGCCAACAATTTATGGCTAGTCACAATGGACTATGTCATTACGAACTAATGGACTCCCGAGAAAACACCGACATTTACGACATGGTTCGTTTTTCATTATATGACCTTTGCGGTTGTCATGAAGTCTTATACCAACTAGATGTTTCAGCAAAGTCATCGCTGGTACTCCACTTTTCCCGCGTGTTACACAGCTGCGTATTTCATCGGTGTTTTTCCGGATGTATTCGTTTACGACCTCTTACCCAGGGAGAAGAAAGGCCTTTACATTACAGACCAATTATACTGAGTGTGACACGGAACAGTTGTTCCAAACATCCTGGGTAGACAGCCAACCTACATGCTTATTTTGGTTAAACAAATATGAAAGTCTATGGCAACAGAAAAAACACTTCTATGATTTTAGTCCCATAAATGTTTTATTTTGGAAAACAATTACTCCAATATTTATTGCTGTTATCTCGTGTTTAACCTCACGCTTCTACGGCAATGGAAATGCCATTTTTCCAAAAAAAGGCATTCATGACTTGTCAATGCAGCTTTTGTCAATAAATGTTAGTCAGAATTCTGAATAAGTTCAAGCCCACCGCTAAGTGAATTTGGGTAATCTAGTACGGGCGGACTTCAATCAGTCTGCCAATGATTCAGTTGTGCTCCTGTTCGTGTGATTTCTTTTAAAGCTAGGCGAAAGATAATTCCAAATCGCACGTAGGCAAGAGTCACCTATCAATGTGCTGCTGTGATACTTTCATATAGTCTGATCTAAGGCTGCACGCAACAATTCAATTATTCCGGCACAGGTTCAACTAATGAGGAAGTGACATTCGTGACCAGAAATAATTCGGTTCTTTAACCAAGCTGGCAACAGCCTGCGTGCGAAGCCAATTGAACAGTATATTTTCAATCCGTCTGTAAACATGCCTAGAAAGCCAGTATTCAGACACGATTTTAACCCTGAGATGCTGATACACTAATGTGTGGGTGACGAGGGTTTAATTTTCTAGCCCGTGTCCATTGGTTAAAAAATATGTTCCTCATGTGTCTTGCGTTATTATCCAGGACAAACGCATGAAACCGCCTCAAGCTGATGAGAGTAATTAGGTAATGTTCGGTGGACGGACAACCTTACCATGAACTGGCGTTTAATTTGGCAACAATAATTTTCGATCAGATGATAAAAGAAAAAGCAATCGTGAAGCGGGCCCTACAAATACAAAAACACTCCATCTCATATGGAAGGTCTAAGAAGATACCTCACTGAAAACTAACTGGCCCACCCCTATTCAAATAGCAGTAGCCAAATGCAGGCCAGGCAGGTGCTTCTCGTGTGTCGTCATCATATCCGTTCACCGCGCGTCATCATCATTAAACTGCGATAGTTTTTAGATAGGTCCAGTGATAATCAGTGTCGAGCTGACGACAGCGCCTCTAAAATCAAACATTGTGGGTTTTGAACACACTCATTTCACAAAAAGCGTCACCGGCACCTTCATTCAGGGCGTTGGAAATGTCAGAGAGCTAAGCTGCCGACTGGTCTACTCTGGCATCGTAACAAAATTCTTTTTTAAACGTTTAAGTGTGCTTGGTACCGAAGATATATAATTGATTTTGTCGGATGCAGTCCATATAGCCACGAACTGCTCAGGCTGCCACTAACTAGCAGTTGTATGAACTGTACCAGTATCCCGTCAGTTAATACGAAATTTTTTCATGGACTGAGAATGTCACCCAGCCTACGGGTTAATTAAAACAGTGAGCGCAAGAGATTATACCAAAAGGCTTTTAAAGCTCATGATTAGTTATTTTTCTTGCAGGTTTTCGACGGCGCTCACCCACAATACTGCCTCCAATCTACCCTAAACCACGTCTGAGATTTACAACATATTAAGGAATTTGCAGAGAACACCTGAAAAGCAATGCCATTGTTGCCACTAGATTCCTGAAGTAAGACAAATTCGTCAAGTTGCCCTTCTGTTTTACTTTGATCTCAATCACTCACGTTCGACTTAGCGTTCAGATGGAAATTAGGTCTTTATGGAAACCCAAAACTACGTCTTCCTCCTGAGATTTAAGCGAGCAAAACTGGATGTGGGCTTCCTACATTCTCAGAAAATGTGTTATATCCGGTGATCTTTTCGAATCCAATCATATACTGCACCATAATAAAGAAGCCATTTGCGTAGCGAAAATAACAATAAAAATACCTTAGGTACGCCAATAAATCAATAAATCTTTATACGAAGAAGGAGGTTCCCAAAGTATTACACCACAAGAATTTTCCCTTTCCACTTTCAGTCCACTTGTACTTTTATATTTCCCATTAAACTCCGACACAGTCATGTTCTTTTTTCTCTCCATGCAAATTTTAACAGAACTCATTGATGAAGTGCTTCCAACACGGTTTCTTAATCAGTTTAAAGTTTAAAAATAAGACGATTTAGACGAGATATGTACTTGCAATTTTTTGAAGATGGATTTCAATTCATTACAAATATTTCTGTAGACATTCAATAAGCACAGCTATCTGAAGCAAACACCATCTTGCGAAGCAGTAGACATTTGCATTAACTTTGCGGATATTCACCCGGAAATTACACTCAACTATACAAAACTGGCAACATGATATCTGCCGGATAGCTCAGCTATAAACATTTCCATGCAAGGCCCGAAGACTAAGGTCTTGAATTTTAGTGGACTTGTTGTGTCCTATTTTACTACGTATCACGCTTACGCTAGCTGGAAAAGTGGGAATTTGTGGAGAGCACCAACTTTCCAAACATTAACTAACGTCGGTAGCTCAATACAATCAAACAGGTTCAACTTCACTTAAAAGAGTACTAGATTATAATCAAAAGTCGTTCTTTAATTTCCATATGGACATCATAAGAATTATTCGTCCTCGCTCAAATTTTCCCATGTAATAGGATATTTTTAATCCGTCTATCCAATCCCAATAATTTTGCTTCCATGTGTGGCTAGATGACGTGCTAATATCCGAATGTCGCCCACGTCCAAATTGCATTAGGTTCTCTAGCGAATCTGACTGTGATCTGTTTGCCGCTTCAGTCGGGCGAAAGCGTACGAACGAACCTCACTAGAAGCAGGAAATCGTAGCCTGGATGGATTGGTTACCATTACCACTATTGAACTGGTTCAACCAGATGGTAGTTAACCTCAAATGGTGATTGACCATATATTGTTTCTGAGACTACTATAATAGGTAGGAGTGATGTGGCCCCTGGTCAGCTGCACTACGTTCACTGAGCTTTACAGTAAACACGGGATATTTATCCGAGTCTCGATCCGAGATGGGAATGGGTCATGACAGATAACAGGTCAATAATATCGAAACATAGGCGTGATTCCTTCCTCTAATTCAACACAGTGGATGAATTTAGACTACCGAAGACGTGGCTGAATGCATTCTTATAATCGATACAGTTTACAACATCGCTGATGAAACCTAACGGATCCCAACCAATAATATATGTATACCGACAATACACATGGAATAAACACAGTAGGTGGGCGCTTTGTTTAATACAACTTGCTTGGTATAAAGCCCTATTCCAATCTGAACTTATAGTTACGTGTATAATGCTGATACACAGGTTTGTAGCGGGGTTTACCTTGGGTAACGCGTCACGACGCAGCATCGTGCACCGCATGACTGTTATTTGTGGTGATTTGGCAAAATGCAATATTCATGACGTGACACAAGAAAACAAGACTGTATTTAATCCAATATGTTCAAGGGGTTTTGAGATCATCGCTACGAATTAATCTGATGGGTTATAAAGGATTGCATTCAACTTCTTGATAGATATCTTCTCCCGGGTGGTAGAATTTCAAGTGGGATATACTGATTAATCGCGGCAGAAAGAGAGTGTTATCTAAATTTTAAGACTATCTCATCTTCCAGGCGTTTGGGTAGTTATTTCTTCTGCCAGTCTGTTATTCCTAATCATACAACACATTTAGTGAAAAATAATCACATTCAACTGTATGCCCTGAAATTATATTTCCACCTTTGAATGTAACATTCGTTGATTTCAATTTACGATACTGTCATTCGTCATGTTTGAAGTCGGTGGCTTTAAATGTAGATGAGTATGTGGATACCTAAACAAACATTTTGGTTTTAATCGAAAATTGATTTTGACAGAAATTTTGTGCTTAATGGTTGACCGCAGCACCAAAAAATTGAGTACGCTGATATCAGTTTAGTAGACCTAACTAGGTAAGGAAGTGCAAAATGAAACGCAAACTTTATTGTTCAGAGTTTGTCCCTAAGATATCCTTCTACAATCAAGATCCCGTTGCCTGGTGGTTATTTGCTGGGGACCTGAGTAAATGAATGTTTTCTTAGTAGTTAGTGGTAAACAATTGCGACGATTTTTTTCGGAGTAAATACACATAAGTCATTCAGCTACGTACTGATCAAATCAAGTGGACCGAAGCTGAAAGGGAATGCTACTCTGTTTGCATAGAATGAAATACAAACTTCGTTCCTGACAGGTATTTTTATTGACCGAGATTATCCAGGCGGAATTTTAGCCTTTTGAACCTGAACATTTTGCATGCCTCAAGCTGCACACAACAGAGTTGTAACGTTTTCGGGATGCCTACCTGTCAAACTGGCTGAGAGCTCTCTGTAAATGCAGCTTAGCAAATAGACGGTAGTTCACCTTTGATGTCACTTTTGTATTTCATAGGATTCCAGTCATCCATTTAAATTAGGCACCGTCAGCTTCTGGAGTGATTAGCGAACCGGTAACCGCGCCAGTGTGGTAACGATAAAATCGATGAAGTTAACTAGATGCAAATTAACTTGGCTAATTCGCTATGAATAAAGCATGTTTCCAGCGAAAAGTGTCTAGCGACTGTATTAACTAACAGCAATAACATGTGAGTACCTCATCCAAAATTTGAAATGAAACGGATATCAAAGGCAAGGTTGCAAGAAGCATCGCCAAGAGAGCACAGGAAGGCCAATCCTCTGATTAAATGGGTCCGAAACAAACAGGTATATGCAATTTGATAAATTTACGAAGTATTTTAATGCGCATGTACAGCCCTCGCTTGAGTTGAAATTATTAGAATTCGCTCATCTTGAGACGTCAGGTAAAAAACCAATAATCCAGCTTTTATAATAGTTTTGAAGTGTCGTTAGACGTTACGTTATAAATTCCAGGGGCTTCCTAAATTTAACACGATAGTAACAGAAAAGCTGACGATAAGCTCCTACTCAAAGTACCTTGGAGTCTAGCTCCAATGCTGTTATCGTATGGAAGGTGACCATTCTTCACTGGAAAAACCGAACAACTTTTTTCAATATGCTAACTCATTATAAGCTAATTGGCAAACCTACCTACATACTCTAACAGTACCAACTTGAAATGCCAGCCAAGTTCGCAGGAGGATGCTTATTTTTTGTTGCCTAATTTCCCGAACAAGTGTGTTTCAGGCTTCAAACGGGCATATATCCAGAATAACAAACTCCTTTCCCCGTTGAATAATTCTCATCCTTGAAAGAAAAGTGTATTTAAATTCTGAAAAGGCATAATTACCATCTCATCCCGTAAGTGGCTTCGAACAAGGAATGTAAACACCAATGCACACAAGTTAATACCTCCATAACTAACTAGTTTATTATTCCGCATGGAACGAATTGGACAACAACATCTTTTCAGAAACCATCATCGCCACAAATTTTGAGCAGGCATTTAATAGCAAATGTAATGTTCGTACCATTCAAGTGTCTGACGAACACCTAAGATGTAGCTATTTTGGCTTTAATTTTTGAACTAAAGGGAAATCGCGTGCTCGTTTTGTAAAATTTCAACCTGCGGCTTGGAGTCGGTGGCATCAGTTAGAGGTTCGTGAATGGTTGGAAAATTTATGCGGCTAGCCAATATTCTTAAAAAAGTGACTTTTTATCTGAGCCAACCGAAGGGATCATTACGGAGTTGGTGAGGGGAAAATGACCTAACTCAAAGCTGACAGTTCTACCTAAGGAAACAAAATATTGCGTCTTGCAGATGAACAGGAATCGAAGACCGTTCCTGAGGGATCATTGTTCAGCAAAACAACAAACTGATATCCTAATGCCCATAGAGGTAGAGTCTTTGGTCTGCATCCAGCTAATATCCTTACTTCAGCTACTTGTTATTCGTGCAATCGACTGTATTAACTTGCGAGCGAAAAACATTATCAAAAAAGTAAGCACTGGGTTGCTCTCAAAAGCGAGAGGCCTTTTCCTACTAGAGTAGCAGTGCGGTGAATAAAATATGATTTTTGGGAATGTGAGCATTTTATCTCGTTCAACAAGGTAAACTGTTATACTGCACATTTCTAGAGATGGCATATCTCTGTACTTTTACGACTAATTATAATTAAAAGCCGTGGTTTACTGGAGTGTATCCTAAAAACGTAAGGGGTAGACACCGGACAAGCTCTAACAAAGGTTGAAAAACAAGTCTCGAGGCAGTGCACGGGAAGGAGGGAATCAATGCAAATAAACGTTAAATAGATTGTTGCCCCGCGCCACATACTAAACTGATTCTGCACACTATGCTAACAAAATTTTACGTTTGGATGATACGCCTGTTAACTGTTTAGTTAGGTCATACTGGTCATACCTTACATGTACACGCATGCTGCGAGTGATGTGACTTGAACGGCCCAACGGTCGGACTACAAATCTGGCTATTCGACTTTAAAATTGGTCTGAAATACTCAGCCATATTAGGGCGGACACCACAGAATAGCTTATCAAGCCGTTGTTTCGCAATAAGTGATAGAAAAGCGCCACTAAACTACTGCATCCAAGTATGCACAGGGCAGAGGAAGAAACTATTACTGTTGATCTGCGGATTTTACGAAGGAATCCTCTTTTATCAACGAGTTTTCAGCAACTCTATGAATACGGCTTTTCTCTGGGAAAATGGGATACAATATCTTGAATATTTTGCCAACTGGTGCATAAGGCTGTCTTTGTGAGGCAAACTCAGTTGACAGATCCTATAAACGAGAGATAAAACTGTGATTTATTTGGGCCATCGTTGAAAACACTTTCGATTGTAGATAAGTGTAGTTCGCGAACCGTTTACAATTTGGGATAAAGTACAACGCAATGGTGACAGGAACTCAATACTGTGCCTAGATGAATCCTGAGAATAGTGGTGGACTGTCAGAGTCTACTGTTCTGTCAAGAAAATATACCGTGATATGTTGAATGTCCAGGCAAATTGTGCTTGAAGTGCCCCCCTGCAGTTGAAAAAAATATCACAGACAGTATATCATCTGGGGATAACTGTAATACTAGCAACTTAATTTGCACGTTTCGTCGGCATTTTATTTTTCTCAATGTTCCAATGTTCATCGTACGTTGTGATCGACAGACATATAATCATTCAAATACTGTTCGGTTGAGTTTACTGGTCCCCGGTATAAACAAAATACTCTCATTGAAGTAATCCGGTAACAGAAAAATCACTCTCTAAGACGAAAGTTCTGTTAGTAGTCGTACGTTTGAATCACATATTTGTCATTCACTTTTGATTGCATCATGAACCAAGATGTACCAAATTCAGGTTGAGAAATAGCAAATCGAAAGTGCTTAGTAGTGTCAAATATTTTAGAGTAACGGTTGTAATATTTGTTACGAAAATTCAGTTGCGCGTCAAGCTAATTCACTGGCAGGTAATGCCCTGTGACTACAGTGATTATCCGAAGGAGTTAACCTGAGAGCTATATGTAAGTCTGAATTCTTAAAAACACCAAAACGACCAGCTGACAGTGCACAAATTTTGAATTCGTTGATGATAATGCTAGGCCTACTTGGAATGAAATGTAACGGGAGCAAAATGTTGAGCTGATGTGTCTGCTTTGTTTAAACCTGACTTTCCCAGCTACGGAGCCTCAGGCTTGGAATCGTCACGAGAGTTTCAAAATAATCAGAGTGTTTTTTACTACTAACTGGTAACAGTTCAAAGCGTGATTTTCAAGGGGAGGTGGGTTACTGCGGCTCAACTGCACAGACACAAGGAAATTCCCACTTCATTTACCATTAATTCATCACAATCCAGAGCTCCCCGAAAGTTTGAGGCTCAAGGATCAGGATAAGGCAAACCAACGAACCAGTTCTGTATAAAACACGAACTTGCGTCAGTTGTTTCGTCAAGACTAAGTTGCATCAAAACAATGATCAGGCAATTAAGTTGTCACTTTTGATTAATGCGTACCAACCTATGCTCAAAACATCTCAATCTGGCGCACAATGATATGACCAACCGATAAAAAACCGTTCGATGGTTCCTTTGCATATTTAATGCAAAATAATTTTGAATCAGGCTAAATCAAAAAGGTGGAAGATTACTGTCAATTTGTGCACCACTGGAATTCTTACAAACGCACTGGTGGTTTATTGTGCAGTGGAGCTCGCTTGTCCTGTGGATTCATCTGGGAAGTGAATCCAGACAGCTAATCGAGTATGAATTTGTGCGGTGGTGATTTCTGTGGTGGAGTGGTCATTAATTGATGCGTGAAGCTGAGTGTAATACGGACCGCTTGCTAGTGCGTCTATAGTACGCACTTGTAAACTGCATGGTCCGGGTGCAGGGGCAATTCATTTACGTTGAATATAAAAAAACAAAGTCTAGGAAAGTGCCCTCGAAGTTTTACGATGCTTCAGCGCACAGGCTGGTGGATAGGCAGGTTTCAAGCAAACACAAAAGCCAGTGGACTGGAACAGGAGGATATAAAATAGACGCTTTTGATATAACGATGCCGAAACCAAAACGTAGGCAAATTGGAACGACTAACTAATGTCCATCCCATTTTAAGGGATGAATTTGGCGTCTTTGAATGCAGTCCTTTATCCGTTCTAAAACCATGGGTTCTCCGTATATCTGCGAGAAGGAGGATTAGTGGGACAAACAGAAGCGAAGCGGCTCAATCTCACGCAAATCGCCAGGATTGCAAGCATATTTAACAGAGTGAAAGAGGTCTGCACACATAAACATCACAGAGAGCAAAGCGGCGACAACCTAAAGAAACCCGATGTGATTCTTGTGGACTGGAAGTATCAATTGTCAATAGTCCTAAGGTGGTCATATGTCGAATTGAGCTGAGGATCCACCTGCCGCATCGCACAATGAAGAAACAGTTGGTTGAAGTACCTATAACCGCAAAAGTACTAACTGGCTTAGATCACCCTGCAAAATGGCAAGGCGCCGGGATTAGGCGGTTTACCCTTGGGCCTTTTAGCCATAAGGGACCGATGATAAGGAACAAAATTCATTTGTCATCTAACTAACTGAGGGTAAAGGGGATTCTCCAAGAGTTCAGGGTTCCAACGATAATTCTTGTGCACAAAGGACAAGAAAGTCCACAGAAAGGAGGTAACTGCCGCGTGATACCAAGGTTTTAAACGGTTAGTCATCTGATACACGCGTGGCAGCGCGATGAGCCGTTTCACGTCACCGTCGATGGTAGTTTCGCGTTGTTTCATTTAGTGGGCACCAAGACCACTCAAATGCCGATTAAGTGTGGTGGGCCATCAGGAGCGATTTTTAGGGGTGATATTTCTGGTTTGGATAAGTGATGGGCCTCTATTTAAGATAAAAGTATCCATCATTCACAATTCTTGATATTTATTCGTTGGAGTGCGCTGACGTGAAGAATAGGCTTCGAAAACCTTTTTTGCTTATAACTGCATTTCCTTGGCACGAATTCACGAGTCTCGAAGCATATTAAAGCACATTTAGCACATGTATCACCGAAAAGACTGCTTCAATGTCAGCCTGCTTCAGTGCGTTTAAGATAATCTTGAAGTTGTTGATTATCAAGCAGTAAGCAGGCACCTCACGTGAATACGTACCCCTTGGTCGTATTCGTAAGTTTTTGAAGTGCTGGTGAGTTGAGTCGATGCGCATGGGATACACTCGGTGTTATCACTGTCATTGATAGTGAGCTGATTGCTGGGCAAGTCTCACTGTCGGATATCTCACAAGATAGCACTTGAGTATATCAGGTATGTGATAGATGGCCATAAAATGTTCCATAATTGGTCAACTTTCTTCCCCCGTGTACTTCTGATGCCCACATGTTTTGCACCAACGCACCCGCTATTCTCCTCACCAATAAGGTGACCCCGCCGAAACTGGTATACAGGTATTTTAGGACATGTATGCGTGCCACTGACTCACTTATCAAGGCTTGTCCGTGCCCCGTTTGTTGGACCTACTCAGATATGTTCCGTCTTGATTTTCGCGTGATCGCAACGCCAACCAAAAACACTAAGCTGGCCTCGGAATCGACGGCCCCAAACTTTACCACCGAGCCAATGTTCCACTTGTCGTTGTCTGGTGTGAGGACTTGACAGTGCGCTGCGCGGTTCAGTAACAGGCTTGCGCACCTGATGAGATCACAAACGTGAATACTTGTGGTTTTCTATTTTATTTTCTGAATGCTGGCATAAATTTTGAAACAGATTCTTTCTTTTGATATTTTGAATCGTCAAACCTACCGGCAATTCAAACTTCCGTGTCGGAGATCTCAACTGAATGCGCTGTACGGAGACCGACCCATGTTTTGGTTGGAACGATATTCCAGGTATGCAGTTTGTTTTCCATACTGTGTATGAGGTCAGTGAAACACCAAAAGGCTTTTGCTCGTATCGACCTTTCCAGGATTTTAATTGATTTTTTCTACTTTAACGGCGAATTCTACTGGAGCTGCAAAGCGCACATGCGCATCGTTTTAGGGAATTTTGTAGACTGCTCATATCTTGGTGCTGTTTGAACTCCGATATCCGCCAACTAAGTAAATATACAATGTTGTGTAATTTCCATCTACCCCTATCGATAACACATGAACACTGAGGGAACGCATTTGCATTAGTTTCTCTGACTGGTTTTACCCACCCAACTTATGACTGTTTCATGATCACACAGTTTGGAAAGACGATCAGTGTTCATTAAACTACCGACAAGAGGGCCAGTAATTTCACGCAGCTTATTTAAAATTTCACGGTTTGTATCATTCGCCACCGAGCACTATGGCAGGTTTCATCCGCCACAAAGGTTACATTAGCTTACTCCGTCCCTTTTTAGTCAAGGTTCAAAATGAACCTGAAACAAACCGTGTTTTCCCCTATTGTTAGTTCGGTGAAATTTCAGGTGTCAGGATCCAATAACGTCACCACAATACTTCAGAAACACTTAGTGCAATACCAGGACCTACGGGACGGCAAAACAAAGTGGAAGCTGGGTTTTTATACGGTACTATTATTGTAAGGGAAATTAACAGATTATACAAGTTTTCACAGTAGATACTCGTCCAAAACCATTAGTCAAATTGGACTACAAAAGTACGAACCAAATGAGCAAACAGGCCTTCATGCGTTCATGAAGTCGGCCACAATAGCTGGGTGACCTCAAGGCTACATACTGAAGTGTTTAGGACAAACAAACGCCGGTTCATGTACACGCACTAAACACAGAAGTTGATTGGGGGTAACAAATAGGGACAGAATGTGGGGAATTTCAAATGTTAACGTAATGGACGATACACTTATGCTGGAAAGGGTTATTCCATCCACTGGATAAGAGAAGTATTGCTATAGTTTCTTGTGCAAATTTTACGCCCTATGGCTGATGACTTCAAGCAATTGATTAATACCGCATGGCGTGCAAAATCTTAGAGCTCCATAGAGAATTCTGTTAGATGAAGCGATGCAAGGCGCCTTTAGAAAACTTCTCGAACCACAGCAAACGTAACCTGATACACTAGATAGTTGCGTTGAAACATAGCTCCGCGAACGTCCGACAGCAGTTCCCACTCCGCTGGCTGGGTAGTGGTGAGATAGGGGAAGGACAATCAATATACCTGTGACCATCCTAAACAAGGAGGATACATTCAGAGTCATAACCAACTACCCAGGGCACAGCATATAGAACCACTTTCAGAAAATTTATGTAATTTGAGGATTGTTTTGCCGCAAATTTTCGCATTGTTTCAGGTCACCAATCCCTGTACACAGCGTTGCTCTACGCCTTTTACGAGTTTCACTATCCTGATCAATTCCCGTGCACCGCCCTTCAGTCCCTACCCTCTTACTGAGGAGTTTCACATGCAGCAGATTCCTCCACTCAGCGTCCGCGGTTCGCACGTTCACACTGTCAATGCATCGATATTCTGCCACAAATTCACTAGTCCATAATTCGTTTACGAACCACAGTGCATCAGCAAATGTATTTTACTGTCAATTTCAGTGAAGCTAATAACTCACGCTTAAAACGTCTTGGTAACCGGATCGAACTGCACAATCAACGTTGGCCTAATAGTCTTTATTTTCGGTGACACGATTTTACATTCCGGTGAGCAGTGCGTTAATTTCGTCTTCTCACCCCTACGGATGTGTCCCACTAGCCGTATAGACGAAACACTATGGCGAATTGCTGGACATGATTGAAGCATCTCAGTTCTGCAAGCAAGCTATTGATTATTTCTAAAACTTGCCACGATTTGGTATCTTTCACCATGTTCTTACGTAATAAGTCAGCCAACTTATACGCATTACCAATGTTCAAAGTTCATCGTCGTGAGGGGCCCACAGGCCACTGTGAGCTTCACAAGTACCCTTGCGAACTCCACTCATGCTGGAGAAACCTGAGTTCTTTCACCTTAGCCCATCGATTGCTGAGAAATTACGCAAAAGGGAAGGCCTTGGAAGCCAGAAAATTGAATTCAGCGGGCTTGTCTGCGCCACATACGTTTACAAAAGAAATTGTTGAGCAGGGGTTTCTTTCATGGTCAGTGCGCTGGGGGTCACTTATGCATCTCCGACGCCAGTGCTAAAGGCTACAGGAGCTAACTGGAAACGAAAAAAATAATTGTCATGAGCTAGCGAATGGATGGCACAATATTTGAGCTTGCGTAGACCAGTGTGAGCGAGTGACTCCGTATCGCTTGCATGATAGTGGATAAGTGCTAAATGCGGCTAGAGATAAGCTAGCGGTAAACTGGTGTTTCTATTGAAGTCGGTGGCATTTTCGCAATCCAAATGAAAAAAATGTGGTTCAAATTTGATACGAATAAACGTATTTCCAGTGGAACTCCACCAGATTGTGTTTAATACACTGCAGGTTCTAAACGATAGACTGTTTACATATACATGTTAGTTTGGATTATTGGATACGCCTTAGTGTAATGATAACGTTAAGCTTGAAATACAAAAAAACGTCAAGTTATGAGATTATGTATTGCACTGTTCAGATCTTTCTGACCCGAATGAGTACAATCTAAAAGCTCAATCGCCATCGTTCGCAAAATCACGGGACTTCAACTCACATACGATGTTCAGTAACCGAGATGAAAACTGATAGTTTAAAGGGGTGAACTGTAAATACACCCAACCTGCTGAAAGACAATGACTGCCCAGTTAATAAGAAGTGCTTACCGTGGAACTTACATTTAGTGGAAAATCATCATCTGTTGTGGGACAATACGTATTCTCATTAGAGCGCATCTGCTAGAGCTAGCTGCTGAATTTTTATGAGTCCTATTTTGCAAGTGAACATCAAACCATACCTAGATGGCAGTAAAATTAGCTGATGAATCAGCAGAATTTTCGTCCAGTGTGGTCTTATATGAATGAGGTGCATAAGGGCTTTTTCATGGTTAATTTGAAACGATTTTTAGGCCACAAATATACCTATCCGCATATGGCAGATTATAGAGTGAAGGAAAACACAGAATAATCCACAACCAGCTTCGTATTTCCTCGAGCTCACCGGGTAGGTCCAGTTCTCAAATTCTAGTGAGCCTCATATTGTGCTGATTGGGTTTCAGTGCCTTCACCTCGGTTTATAGCTCATAATCCAATGTATATTAATTGATGATCACCGTGGACGTATGCTGGTTCTCTAGTAGGATTATAATCCACAATTGAAATTAAGAGCTGACTTGTATATGAGCCGGTCAACATATATAAATCAACGCTCAACATATTTTGAGCTGTCAAGGATCTAATATTTGAATGTGGTTTTTGTAGCGCTATTAGATAATGCAGGATTCACGGAATTCTCTTCAGTGAAATGGAGCTTCATTGCTGGGCTGGGGAGACCTTGAAAGGTATCATTTTTGGGAAAAGTCCATGAGGTATCCACTCCTAACGAAACCATTCTTGAAAAATAAACAATAATCTTTGTTGCGGAATTCGAGTTTCTCGCCACTTCTGATGGTGCGCTCAGGTCCTGTCTGGCGGAGAACATTGCTGGAATGTCGGAGGAGAAGCTCTTCTTTAAGCATCTGCTTTTGTGATTGCTTTAGTGCAATTAACTTCATGAGTTTTAATCTACCCTCCAAAAATATTCATGCTGGTGACGGTCAATTTCATACTTCTCGAAAGCTTAACGTAACTTTTCTCACTGAATGATCATAGATTGGAATTTGAAAAGGACTCAAAGAGCACAAAAATTGTGAAAAAGATGAGGGAATTTATGTTCTAACCAATCAAATCCTCTAGCTTTAAAACAGGGTTCGGAGAACCTTAGTGCCATTCGAATAATTGTCTCTGTTAGCCAGCCTTCATCACTCTCGAAAAGAAGTCCAGTATAAAATGAACAGATTACTTCACGCTGCCAACACTCCGAATATTCGAAATCATTTTCAAACACATCAGTTTGCTTATTTGGTGAGTCTTTTTCTGTGATTCATTTTCCCCCACATATAAATGTTTCTGAAAATGTTTATTTTTGGAATTCGCCCTAATTGTTTTGTCGATAAAGCGTGCAAGCTTTAATGTGTTTAATTCTTGTTTGAGCATGAACTGGTCTGCATACCTATTGTAGTGAAAGTGAATAGGACAGTATCTGCTTATTCTTTCGCAACATTCATTACGAGCCATTAGCACTCAGGAGAAAAACGAGAACTAAAAGGGACTCGTGGACGAAATAGACGTAAGTGTGGAATTCAGTCACATACTTCTGCCCCAGAAAAGTTAAACAGGCTCTCCAGAAGGCTGAGGGTAAGGAACAGCTTTGTGTCCCTGTCGAGACTATCAAGAGTACTATGTTCACACCTTGGAACAGCCACGAGATCGTTATATTGTGGATGGCCGTCTATGGGTTACGCCTGCATAGAAATTGTCAGACTACGCGATAGAGAAATGACAGAGTACTGGGGACACGGCTGTATTGTCAGGACAAAACATACAGAGCGTCTGCGTAAATATATACGATGACTGAATGGCCAAATATGGTCGTTCACTTGTTCGCTCCGTACAGCCGATGGTGGTGTTCCGGTCGTGAACAATCTCAGGCCCACGACGCCGTTTGGTGAGAGCCGCAAACTCACCTACTTTCCGGACGTGTCGGAAAGATGGTGACCTTGGGCATGCGTCACTCTCTGCACGTGCTTTTTCTTCTGTCTGGGCACGCCCGGACAGAGATAAACGCATCTGAGGATCACACTGAAGGGAGACGCTAGCACTGGGATTAAAATATCCCCTGTGGAAGGCACTGTACGTCATCTTGTCCGTACAAAGGCTGACAAGCTTAGGTTATGCCGAAACAATTCGATTAGGAAGTGTTCCCGCGCTACTGAAGAACGTTACGTATCGTTTTGTGCAGAGCTGCTAACGGTGGGCAAAACGAATTATGCGGAATCCAACGAGGAAGGTGTAAATATCCCATAGCACTCGGCTTGATGGTAACCGCAATCACCTCTTGTGAGCTAGTAACCTTGGGCATGCGTCACTCTCTGCACGTGCTTTTTCTTCTGTCTGGGCACGCCCGGACAGAGATAAACGCATCTGAGGATCACACTGAAGGGAGACGCTAGCACTGGGATTAAAATATCCCCTGTGGAAGGCACTGTACGTCATCTTGTCCGTACAAAGGCTGACAAGCTTAGGTTATGCCGAAACAATTCGATTAGGAAGTGTTCCCGCGCTACTGAAGAACGTTACGTATCGTTTTGTGCAGAGCTGCTAACGGTGGGCAAAACGAATTATGCGGAATCCAACGAGGAAGGTGTAAATATCCCATAGCACTCGGCTTGATGGTAACCGCAATCACCTCTTGTGAGCTAGTAATGAATTGTCCCATATATATATATATATAACCTATAGCAAATATAGCATATATAACATAGAATAACGTGACATAGCATGTAACCAGCAAGCAGTCGGCATTGGCGGAAAGAAATTGGGTATCAGTGTAATGAGTAAATCCCTTTTCCTCTCGGTCCTCTATAATCAAACACCAACTAAGTAGTTACAAACTATTGGATAGGAAAGTAAACGTCTCACACGTACACAGTATTTAGAAAATGAACGTTTCACGCGTCTTCTTGAGCTCCATGGATATTCTTTGACTCTCACTCAACTGTAAACGAACAGTGCTAAGCAGCTCCACAATTTCTGCAATAAACTTCAACTGGACGCGTGGCGGAGCTTCGAGGAGATCACAGACTACTCGCGTGTCTCATCAGTAGTGTCAGCCGTCACAAACCTTACCCCTGCCAACTAATTCCATTTAATGTCCATTAGACCAACCCCGTCAGTTGGACTTTTCGGTAGCTCTTGGGGTATTTCAGGCCACCTTCGAAGCTGAACACCCTTTATCCCAATCGATTCTAGACCGTCCTGAATTTTATAGGCCTTCCCCCGTGCGGTTGGTAACGACAAACAGGCCTTGCCACAGACTACCAAGTTTCTGCGACCCCACTTCACTCATTCCAGGATTCTGACGGTCCTTCTATTTGACCTTCGCGCCAATGGGGAATGGTTCTGCCTTTATGCTTGCCGTTTTCTGTCTACTTCTTAACTGAATTTTGATCAAGTTTTCACGAACTATCCTCCTTTCCTACCCTAAATCCTTCGGAGACATGCTTGTTGTTAGCCACAACCCAATTCCTTTATCAACTGGAAGGCGTGGATATCGGATGTAGATCGGCGTAAACGTGAACCTGTCTTTAGTTGGCTGTATCGAAGCCTGTTTTGCTAACAACTTCACCAGCAGACTCACTTCCAAGTCACCACTTCCGCCCGCCACCCACTCCGTGATTTTTGGTTATTGCGTTGGGTTAGGCCGTTTGTTTTCTGGCTGTATGATGCCGTCCCTACCCCTCTGACGCCCAGCTTTCGCAACCAACTTCTACATTATTCGCTCTCAAAGCGAGGCCCATGATCGTTTAGGATCATTTCTGGCACGCCGTTGTTGGTTATGATGTGATGCATTAGCACTCCGGTGATCGCCGACGCCCCTTGATTTGGCACAACTGCCGCCTCAAACCACCCGACAGGTGTCCTGTCATTACCACGACATTTTGCTTTCCAGTAATCGTCAACGAAAAGCGGCCCATGACTTCAACGGACCATGACTCACTGATCTCTGTTACGAAGATGGGTTTCATAGGATGAGCTGTCCCTGCCATATCCGCATCCACCAGTTAGCACCGGCTACGGGCCACGACATAATCCATCACCTCACCTCTTCTCTCGGGCCAATAAGCCTCTGCCGAAGCAGGTCGTATGTCATGGTGCACCCTGTGTATACCAACTGGTATTTTACGACGCGGGGTATCACGGACTGCACGTCAGAATCGGTGGCGTTCCAGGATATAGTGCCAAATATATTCAGACTGACCCCATCGAAGTGGCTCTGAAACTCCCTCTCCGTTCTCAATATTCCCTCCATGCAATAAGACGGCTTCAACCTTCCGTAACACAGGACCCCGCCGTTGTGTTTGCAACAAACTTTCCGGATCCAGCATCAATCATGCACAGAAATGTTGGCGGATAATATTTTCCCACAACCTCAGAACGGCCGCAGAACTTGAAACATGGATTAGATCTTCATCAATTGAAGTGTGAATTGATTCCACTTATCACTCTTTCAAATGATCTGATTGAATAAATGCTGTAGGTAAACACACACTAAACTGTGTTGATATAGACCCTGGCTATAGATGGGGTTTCAGATTAGCACCTACTGAGATTACTGGCTCCAACAGGCGTCCACATTGTTTGCGTTGACGTTCAAAAAACCGTCTAATTGAACTATGCTATTGACCCGAAAGGATAATTCACCTTTTTCTGAGATTAGCGGTTAGTAAGTACGGGCATGCTAAGGTTCAATTGTTAGAGTTAACAGCTCATCGATCTCTTCGGTTAAACAATGCCTTCTGAGAACCTACTTCGAAACTGCCACATAATGGTTTTGATTTGTTTAAATGGTTTGTCCCAAAAGACAATTTTCAATTGCCCCAAGTGGGGGTTGCTTCTTAGACTTACTCTGAAACCTTAGCAAACATCTGTATGTGTATCGGACGATAGCACTGTAAACCACTGTACCTGTTGCAGTTTAACTGGTGATCGGGTTTTGAGTCTGGCTAACAGCCAGCTTAGTCTAACGATTGTTTAGCAGTAGAAGACGCCAGATGGCGCCGTTGATTAGAGAAGAGTGTTCCGTATAAAAACGTCCACTATATGTACATATATTTTCGCTAGGTTTTCAGTGTAAACTGAACATGCCACAAAATCGCCTATCGGATGAATCGTCGCCCTACGTGTTCAGTCAACTTCGCGTGATCACTCTTCAACTTGAACAACTCTGTGTGGATAAGATAGTAACCAAGTCTCCCTAAGAGTGTCTTTTAAGCCAATTATTGCTGCGGTTGTTTTGTGCATAAGCAGAATCTACAGACCAATGTATGTTAGTAATTTTACCTGTGTAGACGCACAAAGTCACGGGCAAACGACAGAGAGAAAAGACAGAAGCTTCTTGCATTCACGGATTTCCGCTCATCTCCCATGCTGCATGCAACATCATAGGTGACTTGGCTGATATTCTTCACGCGACGACCGATATGGCATGAAGTTTTCTGTAGTTCATGTACTTCAGAGACGTCAGAAATTGTTGAAAAGGTGACTAGACATCTCATCCAAAGTATTTGGCTCAGAATTCTGGAAGAAATGCTTCAATGGTTGACGTGAGAATTTTACCATAATCTGGCCTTGGGAGAACATTTTGCGATGGGCGTTTGAACGTTCTCTTTTGTTAACAATGGAAACCACTTGGTAAATCAGAAGGCGAGAAAGAGACACTAATATAACCTGTTTTGAGGGCGTGAGGTTAAAACAACTAGGTGCATCTTAATCAAATACAATGCAATAACAAAAACATAAAGGTTCAAACGAAAGACTTATCGTTCTGAGTGTGAATTGTAATAGTTTCACCGAGTTCGTTTGGGTGCAGGTAGTCGTGTTTCCTTTGGCAGACTTCCTGCTACACGATCCTGGTTGTCCGCACTCTTTGGTGCTTGAGCGGGCCTGTGTTCCGACGCGCGAATGTGTGTGTGCTTCATTGTGTTCTGTCCCTAAACATAGGTCGTTGCAATTAATGGGACATGAAAACAATGTGAAATCACCTGGTGTCGTTCAAAAGGTCATGGAACGGGATTTGACATACTGTCGTATTTAAGTCACGATTTTGACGCGTGATTGTGAGACAGACGAAATGGAATGGGGGTAGTAGGTGCCGGTGGGAAGTTGATTAGCGGAGTAATTAAGCAGAAGGATAAGCGTTACAAATACTACCCTTTAGAGAGGGATTATATAGGCGCTGTCATCAATCCAGACAAGTCACGTCATGTCTGGTGAGGCACGTTGTGGGATGTGGAACAAAACAAAGCACGAGGGAGACAGTGGATGCGGATGCACTAATCAGATTGGGCAAGCGCTACAAATACTTTCCCCATAACGAAAAGGAACACAAATAATAAATAGCCGCTTGGACGTTCAGTGTGTCAGATTGTGATGAAATAGTTGATGTCAACTTGTGATGAAACGGTCTGGCCGGTGTACGCGTCTGCCGGAACGAGTGATGTGGTGAGGTTGTGCAGGGCGGTCGCTCGTAGATTTGGGAGACGTGTGTGCACCGTTATCGATGGGCACTTTGGGTTGTGGACCGTCAGGGACACTTGACTCAAGAGAGTCGAGATAAGCAGGTTTCCAGCGATCAGTAGAAATAGTTTCCTGCTTACCATGCAAGTGAACAGTAAAATATTTGTCATTTCTTAAAAGCACACGGAAAGTACCAGCATATGGAGGTTGTAGGGGTGGTTTAACTCGATCGGAACGTATAAACACAAATGGACAAGTTGCGAGGTCAGGGGCGGTATAAGACGGTTTGCTTGGTGTTGGTGGTGAAGAATAGCGTAGGAGTGACATGTAGGATTTCAAGTTAGTTACGTAAGTGACCGAGTCGCCAGGAGTACGTGAATCTGAATTGAAAAATTGTCCTGGGATACGGAGAGTCGTTCCGAAGACTAATTCCGCGGGTGAACAATGCGGTGAAGAGCGAAACATTGTAGAAGTATAATGGAAGATTGGTCACACCAGTTCAATGGGTTGTCTTGAGCGCGGAGAGCAGTCTTTAGGTGTCAATGAAAGCGTTCGACTAAACCGTTTGCTTGTGGATGATATGCAGTGGTCCGGATGCGTTTGCATCCAAGTAGTTCCGTCAAACGTTGGAAAAACTGTGATTCGAACTGGCAGCCACGATCCGTGGTTATGAAAGAAGGTACACAAAAATGGAAGTCCATCCGTTGATGAATGCGCGAGCGATGACATCTGCGGAAGTGTCAGGTATTGGGATGGCTTGAGGCCACCGTGTAAAACGATCGACACAAGTGAGGAGATAGGAGAATGAATTGGATATCGGGAGAGGACCGACCGTATCTATGTGGACGTGATCGAATCTACCGTCTGGAGTGGCGAAGGTACCGATGGGTGAATGGGTATGGCGAATCACTGACAAGCTAGGCAAGTTTTTGCCCATGAACGAATGTCTTTGTTCATATTGGGCCATACAAAACGTTGTGAAATGAGTTTGACCGTTGATCGTATACCATGGTGCGAAACGTTGTGCAGAGCGTCGAAAACCTGGCGGCATATTGCTTGTGGGACTACAGGTCTTGCAGTGGGTGTAGAAACATCGCAGTCTATGGTACTTGGTGCTATTTGTAATGACACCGGCTTAACGTGTAATGAAAACGGTTTGTCGCTTGACGGCGAAATAATGGGCTCGTCCCGTTGTAGCTGAGCCATACGTTGCAAGTCGATCGCGGTCGTTGAGTGGATGGAGTCAACTGCCGGACGAGACAACGTGTCTGCCACGATATTATGATGGCCTGATATATGGCGGATGTTGTTGGTGAATTGTGAGATATAGTCAAGTTGACATAATTCACGAGAAGAATATCTGTCAAGTTTGGCCAGTAGAGCGAAAGTTAAAGGTTTGTGATCGGTAAGAATAATAAATTGTCTACCTTCAAGGAAATGACGAAAATGTCAAATAGATGAATAAATAGCAAGTGACTCTCGACAGAAAGTGCTGTGGCGGGATTCTGCAGGTGACAGTTTCCTGGAGAAGAATCCGAGCGGTTGTATTGGACCATGAACCGGCTGTTGTAGGACTGCGCCCGCAGCGATGTTTGATACATCAACAGCAAGTGATAAATGGGCGTCAGGTTATGGATGAAATAGTCTCAAAGAATCAGTCAGCAAAGATTTAACCTGTTCGAAATCTCGTTTAGTGATTCTCCGCTGAGTAGTTGTTCCAGTCTCTTATGTTCTGATAAACTGCAACGTTTAATGAGTGTACTGCGCAGCTGAATGTAGGGTTTAGTGTCATCAGGCGTCTGCAGTATATCGCGCAAGTCTGCTGCTATCTCTGATGGAAGCACCGCTGGAACGTGAAAATACATAGTATATTCTTGAGCGATTCCGCGGAGGGCGAACGGAGCTTGGACTTGGGTGAACCATATGGAAGGATCGTGGTGCCAAAACGGTGGAAGATGGACGGAGACGGTGTTTACGTTGGGTGCGAATGTGATGGGTGTTGGAGGAGTACCGTGATGTGAGGGTGATGACATGGCTACTTAACTCGGGCTCACCAATTATTAGTGTATACCTTGCGTTTCAGAACTCTATCCACTGACCAACCTTTAAGGGTGCTGCATGGCCAACCTCCAGTATTGTCAAGTAAGTTGGTAAGTTGCCCAAAAAGATGCACCGGGATGCTGCTCAGTCTGCTTGCGACAGATTATTGTTGAGTACTTGTTTTTTACAGCTGGGTCGCATATTAATATTAATAAAGCAATTCATCATTTGGTGGGATATCTTCCTCCGATTATCAAGCAAGCTTGAGTGCACGTTTTTGCGACCACTGTTCCATACTCTAAATATAGTACAACTCAACAGAGCAACCCCTTTAGTACTATTTCGTAGCAACTCGTGCCAGTCTAAAGCACACGATTATTTTTTTTCCCCAATGTTGGCCCATATAGGCTAGCTACAGAGAGAATAAACAGTGGCTCTGTTATAGCTCAACTGCGCTATGCGACTTGCAGGATGGGGACCGCGTGATCCCCACTGCGCCTGGTTGGAGACACTACAAGATATGGACGCCAACCGACGTCACTTGCGTTCTTGATGTTAGTATCTATCCAGACTGCCTGAGTGAATGTCTGGAATTGTAGGAAGCTACCAATAAGTACATCCCCAGTCCACATCTATTCTTCTCTCCACAATAAGGTTTCAGGTGAATTGTGGTTCCACGGAAGTGGAGCATCGGTGCTGAACACTGATGTTATGCTGTCGATGATGGTGTTGATGATGATGATGATGATGGTGATGATGGTGAGCTCAAATGCGCAAATCTCATCCGCTGTGGACAATAGCGATGATTGCGTTTTATGGCTATCAGTTTAAGTTGAAGAAGTGGGGAGTGAATAATCTAGCTCTAATACAGCATGCGCACAAAAACTGACACGACGGAAACCAGATGCTAGAAATAACAAAGTGTAAAATGAATAAAGAAATAACTATTCCTCCGAAACAGCAGATCGAATGGATTCTAATTAGGAAGCCAGATATAATTAAGCTAATCATCTCCCAAGAAATTTAGATTTGGCCCTGCTGGGAAACAAAACGATTGTAAAATGTTTAAAAGTTTTTACACAACGGACTATCTCATGAAGGAGGTGAATTGGTGTAAACGATAACAATTTTCCAAGATAATTTTCCAATTTTCTTTTGTTTGCCGCAAAATATGCATACAAATGTTCGATTCCGTGCAAATTTCAATTGTTGAATCTGCTTTCTATCAGAACTCCCTTGTGTTCTTTCTCCTTCGGCCGTTGGATTATTACGTCATCTCGGTAGCGTAGTTAGGTGTTACGTAATCTAGCATCTCGATTCCAGATTTTTGACGGTCTAATGGTTTTTGTGGCTGGTTTGCTGGTTTTCGATTATTAACCTGGTGCTATTTGTAATGACACCGGCTTAACGTGTAATGAAAACGGTTTGTCGCTTGACGGCGAAATAATGGGCTCGTCCCGTTGTAGCTGAGCCATACGTTGCAAGTCGATCGCGGTCGTTGAGTGGATGGAGTCAACTGCCGGACGAGACAACGTGTCTGCCACGATATTATGATGGCCTGATATATGGCGGATGTTGTTGGTGAATTGTGAGATATAGTCAAGTTGACATAATTCACGAGAAGAATATCTGTCAAGTTTGGCCAGTAGAGCGAAAGTTAAAGGTTTGTGATCGGTAAGAATAATAAATTGTCTACCTTCAAGGAAATGACGAAAATGTCAAATAGATGAATAAATAGCAAGTGACTCTCGACAGAAAGTGCTGTGGCGGGATTCTGCAGGTGACAGTTTCCTGGAGAAGAATCCGAGCGGTTGTATTGGACCATGAACCGGCTGTTGTAGGACTGCGCCCGCAGCGATGTTTGATACATCAACAGCAAGTGATAAATGGGCGTTATGGAATGGATGAAATAGTCTCAAAGAATCAGTCAGCAAAGATTTAACCTGTTCGAAATCTCGTTTAGTGATTCTCCGCTGAGTATCCAGTCTCTGGTTATGGATGAAATAGTCTCAAAGAATCAGTCAGCAAAGATTTAACCTGTTCGAAATCTCGTTTAGTGATTCTCCGCTGAGTAGTTGTTCCAGTCTCTTATGTTCTGATAAACTGCAACGTTTAATGAGTGTACTGCGCAGCTGAATGTAGGGTTTAGTGTCATCAGGCGTCTGCAGTATATCGCGCAAGTCTGCTGCTATCTCTGATGGAAGCACCGCTGGAACGTGAAAATACATAGTATATTCTTGAGCGATTCCGCGGAGGGCGAACGGAGCTTGGACTTGGGTGAACCATATGGAAGGATCGTGGTGCCAAAACGGTGGAAGATGGACGGAGACGGTGTTTACGTTGGGTGCGAATGTGATGGGTGTTGGAGGAGTACCGTGATGTGAGGGTGATGACATGGCTACTTAACTCGGGCTCACCAATTATTAGTGTATACCTTGCGTTTCAGAACTCTATCCACTGACCAACCTTTAAGGGTGCTGCATGGCCAACCTCCAGTATTGTCAAGTAAGTTGGTAAGTTGCCCAAAAAGATGCACCGGGATGCTGCTCAGTCTGCTTGCGACAGATTATTGTTGAGTACTTGTTTTTTACAGCTGGGTCGCATATTAATATTAATAAAGCAATTCATCATTTGGTGGGATATCTTCCTCCGATTATCAAGCAAGCTTGAGTGCACGTTTTTGCGACCACTGTTCCATACTCTAAATATAGTACAACTCAACAGAGCAACCCCTTTAGTACTATTTCGTAGCAACTCGTGCCAGTCTAAAGCACACGATTATTTTTTTTCCCCAATGTTGGCCCATATAGGCTAGCTACAGAGAGAATAAACAGTGGCTCTGTTATAGCTCAACTGCGCTATGCGACTTGCAGGATGGGGACCGCGTGATCCCCACTGCGCCTGGTTGGAGACACTACAAGATATGGACGCCAACCGACGTCACTTGCGTTCTTGATGTTAGTATCTATCCAGACTGCCTGAGTGAATGTCTGGAATTGTAGGAAGCTACCAATAAGTACATCCCCAGTCCACATCTATTCTTCTCTCCACAATAAGGTTTCAGGTGAATTGTGGTTCCACGGAAGTGGCGCTCCGGTGCTGAACACTGATGTTATGCTGTCGATGATGGTGTTGATGATGATGATGATGATGGTGATGATGGTGAGCTCAAATGCGCAAATCTCATCCGCTGTGGACAATAGCGATGATTGCGTTTTATGGCTATCAGTTTAAGTTGAAGAAGTGGGGAGTGAATAATCTAGCTCTAATACAGCATGCGCACAAAAACTGACACGACGGAAACCAGATGCTAGAAATAACAAAGTGTAAAATGAATAAAGAAATAACTATTCCTCCGAAACAGCAGATCGAATGGAGGCTAATTAGGAAGCCAGATATAATTAAGCTAATCATCTCCCAAGAAATTTAGATTTGGCCCTGCTGGGAAACAAAACGATTGTAAAATGTTTAAAAGTTTTTACACAACGGACTATCTCATGAAGGAGGTGAATTGGTGTAAACGATAACAATTTTCCAAGATAATTTTCCAATTTTCTTTTGTTTGCCGCAAAATATGCATACAAATGTTCGATTCCGTGCAAATTTCAATTGTTGAATCTGCTTTCTATCAGAACTCCCTTGTGTTCTTTCTCCTTCGGCCGTTGGATTATTACGTCATCTCGGTAGCGTAGTTAGGTGTTACGTAATCTAGCATCTCGATTCCAGATTTTTGACGGTCTAATGGTTTTTGTGGCTGGTTTGCTGGTTTTCGATTATTAACCAAGAGGACAAAATACCTTGGTCCTGTATAGCCCAGATTATACACACGTCACATTTCCTCACCTACTGGACCAAATTTTATATCCCAGTAACCTTCCTTTTGTACACGCTCCACCTTATTCGGCGGAATATGCTAATTCTATGGGAATGATATGGTCTGAATGGTATTTTATGGGGAATGTTAGCAGAAAGTAAAGTTTAAATTTTGAACACAAACTTGCTTCTGGCCACAAGGATTGCGGCTACATTAATGAAAGTTATATGCTCAAGATGAGTTTTCAAACAGTTATGGTGTGTGATTCATAACACATATAGTTGGCTACATACCACAAGCTACTGTCCTCATCCAACGAACATTTCGTATATTTGATATGGTGATACCTCCCTAGTGGTTTTCAGCAGTAGGTGGTTTTTTTGTGGGACAAACCGGCCTGGCTTGATGAAAGTAAACAAATTCTGAATTGAACGTAAAGTTGGGCACTTATAGGAACATTTTTGTCTTTAGGGATGGCATTAGGAGTATAAAACAAAGTAACCGAAAAAAATTCCGATATAAGAAGATTTACCTTGGATGCGTTTACGGACTGCTTATCAGGTACCATGTTCTGTTTACTGAGCGCAAGGCTATGTTTGCAAACGTTGCGTCACCACTCTAGGTGACGGCACCAATGCCAAGTAAAGGTGAAAATGGGAGAGGGTTAGAGCGTGAATTTACTGACCGGAAGTTCGGCGGATCTTCTCTGTAGTCTTCGATAGCCTTTAGCGCACTCAACAGTTTTCTTCCTCAGTAGTGGTCCTTTTAGCTGATTGCTTACTCACACGTTAAAAAAATGCATCAGAAGCTAAAGCTGGTAAAAATAACCAATGAAACAACACTTGGGATCTGGCATCAAGTTGCGGCGGCACAGTTGAAGTTTGCTCTTAAAATGAAAATAAGTTTCATCATTATATAGGCTTTTTTAACTGAGATGTGTTTACTTTGTGCATCAAAACACTAATACTGTAGATGTGGAAGAATGCGTTGAACAACCGGTATGAATGCTTGCCACAACGGAACGCATTTTCCAATTGAATTAACTTGATATTTGGTACTCTATTATATAAATTTTACGGTTCATTTTATGGTTAGGTGATGAACTTGCAAAGCGCGACTTCAGGCTGTCAGATATGGTCATATCAATATCCTTGTGTTATTTGGATAAGCTTGATTGCAGGCCATAGAAAGACAATTATTCACAAGCACCCATTAGAGTATAACAATCCAGATGGTCATACGTGTAAAAAAGTTCATAATCACTAGTTCTTATGCAGTTTTTTATGCCTGTCTGATTCGCTAAAGTCAGTCTGCCTTACAGATATGAATCCACATTCCAAAGGCTAATGTGCATATATAATATATTGTTTTATTATTTAGGGTGATTCCTGATCAGAGGAAATAGGGTCACAAGCTTAGTGGTGCGATTTACCAGCGAGACAGTCAGCGAGCAGTCGAAACGAGGAAATGAACCACGACTGGACTATTGGATTATTCTTCCTAGGGATTTATTCAACTATTTAGAAATTCAATTTGAAGCCGCTTTGGTATATGAAACCCTGTTTGCTCGGTTAGAATTCCAGGGGAAGTCATGCAATGCCTCAAGGGCTGTCTTCAAAAATTACTCTCCTCGAAGTATAGTAACGTTTGCAGATAGATACACGTTTTGATATATCACCGTGAGAAAATAGATACACGTTTTGATATATCACCGTGAAAAATGTCAGGAGCTGATTAGTTGAAATTGGCGCACGGTTGGCTTCTGTGGTAAACCAAGTGGATCTTCATTTTCATGATCCCTCGCTTTTTGGGAGCTGTAAGGAGAAGAATTTGTTGAAAGCAAATATGAATATGGTTGCTAAGCAGGCTATGAGCAGCATCCATCCTTCGGCTTGCTGTTTAATTTCTATTCAGTAATTCTATAGTTACGGTGTTTCCAAAGGTGGTTTCTAATAAAGGCTTATTGTTAGATATATTCCATTGCAAGATATGGGTATTAGTCCATCCGGTGAAGTGTAGCACACTTCTTTACGATGACGCAATAGGTCAGGCATGGACAAGGACACAAGCGGGACAGCTCTTTTGATTAGCAAGTATGGATAACTGAGCAGTCTCATGGAGTGCCCGAGTATCCAACGATTGGTTTATCTACCGGACACGGAGATTATTGTCTGTTTCTGGCAAACCCAGACATCTGTCGAGTAAAAAGGAAAGGCGCTCTGCCAAATGACTGTGCTTCATCCAGTTTTGTACGTCACAAGATAATAAAAGCCTATGGAGTGTAAAAAAATCCGTGATATACTGATATACTGATACTGTAGACTGAAACATGGGTGGATCTTGTGGGCACTCTGGTTGACATACCATTATTTTGAACGTGCAGTGTATCTGGTCACGGTGCAATTAAATGTGAATCAAAAGTGGAAACTCATCGACGGTTACCAAACCTTATAATTGGTTGTGAGATCAGCTTTTCTTGCTTTTTATTTCCACCAAGGAACTCCATTCGATTTACCAGACTTATCAACTATTAATAGCATTCATTTGCTTTATATTAACGACGTGCAGTTATATAAATCTGTCGGACAACATACCTATCCTTTTCTTCATTCTCGTCTCCTCATCTTCAGAACTGTAAACAGTGGATGTGCTGTTTTTTTAAAAAATTGCATGATTTNTCAGAACTGTAAACAGTGGATGTGCTGTTTTTTAAAAAAATTGCATGATTTTCCGTCTGAAAAATCTTGCTGTTGGCAGCAACTTTTTCCTGTTCGATCTTAGATATCTGGAATCAACGCACTTTGATTTTGAGGTTCATTTAATCCTTTGAATTCTGATACCGGAGTATCACCGATAGCCGATGACTATTTGAAGCTCAGCAACTCCCCTGCACTGAAATTTTCTCCAAAATCTGATAGCTAAATAAGATGGTACAAATCTTATAAGCAATTTTTAGCCTACAAAGTAGGCTATATTTCCTGGCTGTAGATCATATGTGCATAACCCCGTGCTACACTGAAAAGCAGTCAAATTATTGCAGTACTGCATCCGTTCACTAGTCATGTGACATACGGGAAAGCGTGCTGTTAATTCTGAAGCAGATGGACCGCCCTACTTTGGTATAGGAATCCTCCAACTGTACAATGCCTATCATTCATCATTTATTATTATCATGAATATTATGGTAACTATTATCAATATTATGACACATTGCGCAACTTATTTAACAACCGTGCGGGTGATGCTGATCTTCTACTCGAAGAAACCGGTCAGAACCTAGTCCGCAACATCTTTTTCCCGGAGGGAGTTCATTGATCTGTACTTAAGTTGTGAGAGCTGGCAAGTTGTTAGGAGTCTTGAACAGGTGGCTTAAGAGTGTTTATTAATAAGCAACAACAAGATATGAATTTTCTTTTTTCCTGGTAATTGAAGGTGTTTTTGCAATTCTGATTTATAATAGTGCTGTGCTAATAAAAGAAGTTGTGAAGAGAGTATTTTCAGATGTTTTCAACAGAACGAAAGATGTATAATTAAGCAGTAGGACGCGGAGATATGTCTTTCTTCAAATAAATGCCCAATTTTCTGTGTTCCATCAAATACAGTGAGCAGCAATGGATTCGCAGTCCACCTCAATAGAATAGACAAAGATGGAACTTTCCGAACACATACTTTGCAAGGTAAAAGCACTTGTTCAAGAAGTCCTAAGCCTCCCTGTTTGTATCAACATGCATGGTCGAAATGATCTGTCGAGCTGAGACACAAGTTATATGTCACGTAGAGCTATTAGCATTGTTCTTTTTGCTGTCACTCGAAAAGATGTTTTCGGGGGTCGCTCATCTAACAAAACAGGACTTTCGGAATTTTCGCAGTCTGCCAAACGTTTGGTATTCAGTTTCATAAAGGGGTCCTTTTAGAGGCATTTCCACTCTCTCAGAGTATTTCCTCAAGTCATTTCTACGGGTCTTTTTACGTACCGACGAATCTTCTCGATAAATACACATTAATATTGATATACACAAACCTGCCTACAAAGAGAATGTTTGAAGCTCTTCTCTATTGCTCGCATCCCTGAGGTTCTTAGTGAATTCATCCAAATTTATGAATGGCGATATGGTGGAATGTTGACAACCCGGGTCTGTTCATTGATTAGGTAACTGTTGATCTGCTTGCTAAACGAGGCCAACAGCTTGAAAACGTTTTGTGACTAACCGAGAAGACTGCCCACGTTCGCTGATTAAATCTTAACGGTTACAAACGAATTCTTATAGTTCATTCCCAATGCTCTTCCGTTTAGACTAAACACCTTTTGTGTATCTCATCAGGAACGACGAACACACACAGAGCTGCGCTACTTTCTTTATGCTTCCACGCAAACTTTCGAGCATTTCACTGTGGACCGTGTGCAGTGAAGCAGTTGTTGGCTTTTCTGGTGGCAGCACTTTTACCACAGCACCCACAAAATTTTACTCTCTTGAAAATTATTTCAACAAATTTGCCGTAGGTTCACTTAATTCTAGATTAACAATGGTTTTAGACCTATTCTTAGCAAGATGTATCGGGTTAGACAGGATGGTCTCAGTACGGTAATTGTGTTAATTTGTGATTTGACAGGATATTCAAGTGGGCTCATCAGGACCTGTGCAACAGAATGGAGATATAACGCCTGCAATTAAAATCAGACATTTTTGTGGTGATTTCGTCCTGTAAGTGAAGCCAATCTATGCTGAAAAGCCGAGTAGCACTGTGCAGCTGTTTCATCCTTATTGGAAATCATCAGCAGTGCGCATCTCACGAAACTCCGAAGATCTCGAACCCGCGACCTCTCGGCTAGTAGTTTGAACACTTAACCNTTGATGTGGATCCCGTGATTGAAGGATGAGCGGCGCTATATCCTGTCTAAGTGCGAATTAATCACACTGCTGATCAGCCACTCGTTGCCGAACGGTTAAGTGTTCAAACTACTAGCCGAGAGGTCGCGGGTTCGAGATCTTCGGAGTTTCGTGAGATGCGCACTGCTGATGATTTCCAATAAGGATGAAACAGCTGCACAGTGCTACTCGGCTCTTCAGCATAGATTGGCTTCACTTACAGGACGAAATCACCACAAAAATCCCAAATTTCCTCACACTACCAACAAATAAGACATCATTGAAATATTCGCTGTGTAAAACGTCAATTTCCAGCATATCTACTGTGTCCTGTGACAGCCTAGTAAAGCAAGTAGCGTAGCATAAATTGACCAACGACCAATAAGATTCTCGGAAGACCATTTGTTAAGCCAGAAATCATCGAAACGAAAAACGGGAACAAAAATCCTTTTGCCGTGAATTCCAGGACCAGTAGCAGAAAAACAAGGCTAAAAATTGGAGAATTTTGAAAGAATATATTTATAAGTGGTTTCAATATCTTTAACTTGCTCAGGGTGACAGTGATTTCAATATACAAGCGATTGTTGAGCTTGGATTTCAGGGAATTCCACCATACTAAGTGACTTCTTACCTGATGAAAAGCACAATTTCAACTCCCGTAAATCCTGAAACACGCTGGGTTGTCCTAATTGTTGGTCCAGGAGTTGTTGCACAAAAACTCATGTGCACGTTAAAATCAACCTTTACATCTGATTGTGCAAGTCGATTGTGGATGTATCTCCACAACAGGCTATTTTCTCAGATAAGCAAACTGCCTTAAAGGACGTTCGAATAGCTGAACTCTGCATGAAGAACATAAAAAGGGGTTGACCATGCGATGGCCAAATAGTGGTGAGTATGCTGCAGTCAGGTAATCAAATATCTGCCAGAAAACCCCACATTATTTTTTACTTGACTCCCTTTTATTCATGGACCTCCCAAAAACTCCAATATAGCGATTATGCTGCACCATGCACCGAATAATATGGAGCTTATAATATGTGTATAACTAGTTTTTCACTAGAGGAACCAAAATACATACTACCAACTTTGGGCGGAAAAAAACTAAGAATGTATAGCCAATGCACATTACTCTTGAGGAGAGTATGGAAATTCGCATACTAACCGACAAAATTTTCATTGTGACTGCGTCTTTCCTGAACGCCTCTGTCAAACGGAACCCGCAACATTGCTGGCAGACTGCCGGACTACTGAAACAATCAAGAGCACGGCGCCAAATGACGGAATAAACGTTTTCCACGGAAGATAAGTTTTGGAGAATTTCGGATAAAGAAACTGCTAGAAAAGTGAAGGACTACCTATTGATCAACGGGCAATTTTTTTGTTTTGGCAATAATTTTGATGAACACAATGGCTTCCAGATATAGGCGTTCCGGATAACTAAACTTATGAGCTCATTAGTCAAAGGAAGGCAAACAAGTCGACGTGTATTTGAGAAAATATTATACGACAAACTCAAATAGTAGAAAGATGGAGTTCACGAGGTTGCACAGGAAAGCGTTCTGTAGGCCGATTTACAGGGGAGAGAATCTGTGGACAATTCAATTAACAAAAAATAAAACTGCTCATGACAGAGATTACCTACTGAATTAAAACTAAAGTTGGTTTTGATCTTTCTGTGTTCAACGATGCTAAAATAGCCAATTACCGATTTACCGGAAAAATTTGCAGCGTCGTAATTTGTACACAAGCTTTAGGACGGGGATATCGCACCAAGACATTACGATCAGGTCTACCCTTTTTTGATGCTAATTTATGGGTGACCGATTCAGCGACATATTAAGTGCCATGAAGTCGGTGTATGCTATAAGGGGAAGCGCTTGTTCTATGGGAATATGGATTACTGACAGCAAGACAATTTCCATGAACCTGATTTTCGTTAGTTCCATTCTGTTTCTGAGGAGGAATTGAAGAAAGGACACCTGTATTACACCTGCTACCTGGAAACCTCACAATTTTTATCAGCTTAATCTACTATGCTGTTTTTTAATCTTAGTTCGTTGGATTGAAGTTGGTCTACACTGGCAACCCATTATGCAGGATCAAAACTTAATATTGGATTCCCGGAGCTTGCACCTTCAAGAGCGGAAAGGTTGCTGGGCAGCCAACAAGTATTAAGCATGACGATTCCACCTAAAGGTCAAGTTTCAGCTCCCATTCATCCACATATAGACAGAAACAATTGTGGCCGTATCTGGGGCCGCGCCGGTTATTGCCTGTTATATTTGCACAATATCAACCTGTGTTTAGCAGAATTCGCTCATTAATGGCGCTGCAAGATTCTATTGGAAATAAGTTCACGTTCAAGATCTTGAAGAGTTGCAATCATGCTCAGAAACTTAGTTGGATTACAACTACTTAGACTACACATTTCAAGTTTGACCTAATTAAATCGAAGGTGTTTGTAAAGCGATGCTGTGTTTATTCTGTCTTCTACAGTCTCCTGACCACTAATTCGTGAGAATTCTCTCGAAGGTCTTGACGGTGATCCCAAGGTGAGACATAGCGAATGAAATCTGAGAAATGACGTAGATTTTGACCTAAGCCACATAGGTTAGGGTAGGTATGATTTTCGGCGCTTCGTATTCAATATTGGACTTTCAGCGCAACACATCCCTGCCCTAGGGAGACGTAAGTTCACGTAGATAAGCAACTAAGTTCTGAGTTGATGTTAAGACTTGCGTACATACATTTGCTCACTATCTTTTTTCGGAACCCAAAACTGAGCACTCAGAATCAAACAGACTTCCGGCTTCTTGATTATGTTTTTTGGTTGGGGTGCTCGCATGATCCATATGGTTAAGTGAACCATTTGAACTGTTCTGAATCGCACCCCCACAGGTAGTAAGAGAACGGGACTCATAAGTATTTAAACGGCCGTTAGATTCATAATCATTCGATAGAATGAGGTTGGTCCGAAACTGGACAAAGTCACAGTGAATATAAATATTTTTTAATTCAGCAGGTGCAGGCAAACGAAGAAGTCATTATGTAGGCTACCAATCCGTCAGCCTTGTTCAATGCAACAAGACGAATACTGATAAAATGACTGAAATCCTATTTAATTGTAAGAATCCTAGTTTAGTGTGACCGAAATACTGACGGTCAGCTGATAATTTTCCTGGTCCTGTAAAACACATACTTCCTTAGCCGTCCGGTTATACAAGTCATGCAGGCAGAAATAGCTAACAATAATTGGCGTAAGCGTCATGCAGTTCAGTATTCTGTTCTTACCAAAATATGCACGGCAGCACCCCCAGTAAACTTTCCATTGGGAGACCACTGCCTCAATAAGAACACCTCACTTCTGTCCCATGAGATATGGTTGATACACATTATTCAGATTGTCCACAAGCGCTGTAGGTGTTATACAGGTTTCGGGTTTTCGTACTTTAAGGTCAAGCTATCCGTAGCACACACGTCTCTTAACACAGATGGGACTCAAAAACAGAAGGCAGCTTAACATAAAAGAGCCAATTATTCGATGTTATGGAGTACCTTGATGAACAAATCACCATGTATTTCACTGACGTTCATTTTCAGAACAGTTCAGGAGGCAGAGGCCCTTACGGTCACTGGTGACTCTATTACACCATATGACTGGATGATTACACATAAAACGCTGCAAGACAAAAAATATTTGCATAATTGGCTTCCAAGATATATCCAACAGAGCTTTTTGCTTGAAGATGCGTCATTTGACCTTTCATAAAGCAGCTGGCACTTGCGAGAGTGCTTTGACCTCAAAGCTACCTGATAGATGTGAATTACTCTCGTAGTTACCTCCACATATTTTACCCGGTCATTTGAGGTGACTTCACAATGGTATGAAATACATCACTTGAGCTCAGGTTCAAACAGAACAAGACCTTTTATCGCCTTGAGAGCTCATTTTCTGACTTGTTCATTCCTAAAAAAGATGAGGACTCATTCGCCTCAGTGATTTTCTGTCGTACACTTCCCTTATTTTGCGAGTTATTAATCGTTAATAATTCACGACACACCTACGTTGCCAGTTCCATTCGCGAGTTCTAGTGAAGGTGACAAAATCTTCATGCATTCTTCAGAGTTAATTTTTGGAACCTCCAATTTTAGCAATAGTTAATTATTAAACAGGAAGACCTCGCCTAGGGATTTAAACGTAGTATAAAAATAGTGTGTGTGACTGATTGTTGCAGTAGACAGAATAGCAGGGAACAAATATGAGGCTTAAAAGCACTTTTGGTGGTAGAATTTATCCGATAAAATTCCAGCGAATGATCACCATAACCTGTTAGGTGCTAGTCACTAAGAAAAGCAAATTGGATTGCACGAAACGGCCGCTGCATTTTGATTTCACTAGTGCAGCAGGATATCGAGAAATAGCACTTTTGGTGAGTCCGTGAAACTAAATAGAACATGCAACAGACAGTTCTTACCAGATTAGTTGGAAAATGAGCTATCCTAAGACTCAAATGATATCGACGCGGACCGCTTGTCTGTTCCAAAGAGTGACTGAAAATGCTTCGCTTAGCAATAATTTGTTTCTGCACGAAAACTAAAGGTCTGTTTACAGTGAACTTGCGAACGGGGTGGTTAACAGCTGTAGTGCCTCAAAATGAGGCTTCCGGTCAATGCTGAGTAAATGATAAAAAGCCCGTACCTTCAGTAATGGCAAGTTGAGAGTTTAGAATGCCGACTAACTATTAAACTATTAAGACTTTACTGGAAGCCGGGAAATACTGTGATACAGAGGGACGATAATGAGGCAGAGTGTATTTTAATCGCTTATTTCCTTCATACTATGAAAGACATTCGTGTAGGCAAACGGCAGTAGTCGTGCGGTAGGAACATTAACGCCTAGCTCAGACGCAAAATCATATATTATTTGCGCTGAAGCGATTGAGTGAAAACTAATACAGCAGCGGAAAATATTAGCACCGGAGAAAGTAACAGCACAGGTTGTCGAAATTAGCCATCTTAAAAAAGCTCCGGCCAATGGAAAGCGCATGAAACCCGTCTGAATGTGTTAGCACGTCTTCCAAATTTTGAAATGATGTGTGCCATTCTCCCGTGATGGTAAGCATTAACGAAACAAGTCAGTCACGTGGAACCAGACGAAACACGTGAACGGTTACCGCGTGCACTAGTATATCACCGGATGAGAATGAAAGTTGGCCTCATAAATAAAGGCAGACGAAGGAAAGGGTCAGTAAAATGAAGGTGTAATTGATGTTTTCCTGACTCACAACCTTTGACTTAGGCTTGGAGCTAATATTGTGCCAGCTCACAAAAGAATCTGCGACTAATGTCGTTGCAATGAAGGTTGAAGTCTTCCAACGATAAGACACGATATGTATTTCACTGGATCTAATTGAACATGGTGAAAAGCACTTCCCGCTCGACATCAGGAACTCTTTAGATGTGATGCGTATACCATAAAAAAGAAAACTGTTCAGATGTTGACATGTCGCTTTCTAAAGTGAAATCACCCTCAAAGTAAGAAATTAAACATGACGGAAATTAACTTCCTTGCTCCGGCCCAGAATAACCGAGAATATTATTTTCACAACAAAGATGATGTTCCCTGTAGCACGACACTGAAACCAACCCACAAAGATAACCAAGTAAGAAAACAGAGAGAAATAGTCAATGAATAATTTGATTAGGGAATTTAGAGGGCTGGGTGAAACGGTGATATATATGGTCCAACATGGACATTAGTTCCTCCACAACAGCTACGGAAGTTTTGCTGTCGCTTCTGACTATACCAATTAGGCTAAATCATTCCTACCTTCCCATCGAATCTACTCTTCTCGAATGCTTTAAAGTTTCATTATTCTCCCAGATCCAACAACCCACAGAAATTGTCTAAACTCCTGCTACTTGATCAACGATGTGAGACAACAGTGGAGGAATTGGTTTGTTGCCAATTTTCTTAGTGCAAAGAGCCAGCCTGCTCAATATTCTCTTTATATCTGCAACGTTTGACTACAAGGGTCTGGCAAATTTAGCCCATGGTACGCTGCAAGTATCTCGCATATTATTAGGTAAAGTTTGAATGTTGAGTCGTAGAATAACAAGTAACATTAAAGATTGTTACTTATGTTTATTTATACAATGTTAAGTATAAGAGGCGGCAACCGGTCCCATTGTTGAGGTTACGGAACACTGATGAAATACGTTTTCCTCAGCGAATAAAATTCAGCACACATATATTGCATTCATATAAGTGTATATATACGTATATACATAATTGTAAACTCAGGACAACATACGCTGAGGCGAATTCCCGATTGCTGGAATCCAAGTTTCTTTATCACATTAGAAATAGTCTGAGCAAACCGCAACACACGGTTGAGCAATAACTCATCCTCTCCCGAAACAAAGTTGCGTTCGCATGATCGAAACCTAACTCCAAGAGATAATGGTTCATCAATCTCTTATAGAGACGGATCTCGTTTGATATTACTCATAAGCAAACAACAAATAATAATTTCTAGGTGATGTCTATTTTCAAATTCCTTCTTGAGTCGTTCAAATTTTGGTGAGCGATTTTTTTGCATCCTTTGATCACTAAGCACAAACACGACACTGTTAAACTACTTATGATATCGACGGTGCAAAAACATAATCGGGCCAATATTTGGCATTCACATCCCTTTTTGCTTTACAATACGTCCGAAATTCCACAGAAAATGATAATTCCCATTATTTGTCAAAATGATAACGTGGTTGGTACGACCATTTTCAACGAAGAATAAAAGGACTCACGACAGTGATGGCGACAGTTAAGTTGACGTCACAGATTCTGATAGATCCTTTGGTGATGATAAAGTTAACCATGATTTTTATCTTGAAGACGCCGATGAT
Source organism: Opisthorchis viverrini (assembly GCF_000715545.1). Taxonomy (NCBI): domain Eukaryota; kingdom Metazoa; phylum Platyhelminthes; class Trematoda; order Opisthorchiida; family Opisthorchiidae; genus Opisthorchis; species Opisthorchis viverrini. The sequence goes on from NW_008751841.1 coordinate 900,694, forward strand.
AATCTTGATGATCGAAATGGACTCAGCATAGTGATGCTGAAGTTGACAACCAACTTTAATGGAATATCGTTTCGTTTTCTAGATGTCATGTCTGTGTTTGTTTATCGATGTACTAATGTCCAACCTGAGTTACGGGTATCGAAGTTTGGTTTACTGTAGGTAAAGTTTTCAATTCATACTAAACGTCGATGGGACTGATGACGTTTTGCTCAAGACACATCTGTACGACTTTATATAGAATGGTCCATTGGCGGTCTCTTTCATTTCATGTTTGGCATGAATAGATACGATAACACTAAGCATCGTTTTCTCAGATGATATATGGTAGCAGATAAGTTGAAGCAGTCTGAGGTTGCGTAATAAACACTGAAGAAGTTTATTGTTCACCAAGCCATTGTTACTGATTATGGCACTAAAGAGACTAATTGTCGGTAAATTCTAATAGGACAACAGGATGTGAGGTACTTTTCTGTTTCCAGAGACAGCTTTCACCCATTCACAGCAAAATATCAAAAGACTGATCTTGAAATTTCTATCTAAAATAAATAGCAGCTCATTTTCATAGAAAACAGCTTAAACATTGCACAAGTTAATGGCTTTGAAACAAAGCAAATGACCATCAGTTGACGGGAGTAAAGGAAATTCAATAGAGGCGGCGGAAAAGAAGATATTACTAATAACTTTGGAGGTAGGACAGCGTTATGAGAGGGTCTTCAGCGTCTTCACTTCCATTTTTTCCAACATTTCGGCCTTATATTCTTTCACTCTTGTATTTTCAAATTTTGGTATGACCAAACAGTGTTTCTCTGTAGCAGCCAGTCGTATCGAAAAGAATGGATAGCACAGCAATTTCTTATGAACTAGTTCTTCTGCTTGGTTTGCCAGACGAGTACCGCGGAGTGATGCGGTTACTCTGGAGGAGCCCGGTAACGCATCATAGCTATAACACGGCCACCGTATCTCACAACGGTAAACAACCTGTAGAAAATCTCAATTATGTGGGACAAAAACAGTGAGGGTTTGAAGTACACCATGATCGGCAGATATCGCTAGAGAAGGTCTGAAATTCTTAAGACGGTAATTTGAACGGTTATAAAACAAATATCTAGCACTTATCAATAGAATGAACGCTTCGATTATTCTTTCAAGTACTATATGTTCTAAGGACTTGGTTTCAAAAACGAACCACTGATCCATAATCCAGCAGACGATTATCTTGCTCTCGATCCAGAAAAAAATCGTTTATTGCCACGAAATGCTTGTCTGTCAGCCCGCTTGACATCGTAAAATATTTTTTGTGATCCTATCTTTGAAATTTGTTTTTCACACACGATATGCTTGTAGAAGATGGCCCAAAGCAGTGGGTAACTAGAGGACTGGCTTACGTTTTCAAGCCCTTAAAAACAAATGTTTAAATTGCGAACAGCCTTAGTATCCAGCGGCCCACAGCAGACACAAGAAATCTTTTGGCTTGGTGGAGTGCAACATGAACTGACCAACAACGTCCGTTATAGTTATACAGGCACCACTGCTTGTGTTAAACGCATGGCAAGCTCGCACGACAATTAAAGTTGCTAATGCTTCAGTGTTCTTTATTCCAAAATATTAAATGTGTGCGTAATGCGTGGAAGTGGCAAAGTCTTATCTTTGTGCAGATTTTTAAATTCAGAAATCTTTTAAGAGATTCACAGGTGGGGAGAAAAATATCACAACAAAATGGCAGTGATTTTCCCCACCAGTTTGTTTGCTTTTGACCCCCAAGCAACACGGTCTCCAATAAAAACAACATTCCACAAGGGTTTATAAAATTGGTGAATAGAGTTGTTTCAGAAGACACCTCTTCAATTTTTACTGTGGGACTTTTGTAGGCCTTTTAATTTTTCAACCGAGCCCACCATAACCAGCGAATAGGATGAAATGTTTAACTGAATGCGCCAAAATATTCCAAATGGAGCGCCCAACCGACACTGGATGTTGGGTCAAAAAGCATGTCATTCCCGTTTTGGATAGCTTTTAATTACACTGCGAGAGCGGTCATAAAATTTTCACGGATAAGAGTTCCATGCGTTCTTCCGATGCGCATAGGATCAACTTGGTTAATGGGAGGATATACGCATAGGTCTGCGATAAACATTAGATTCTTCGGGGCTTCGAAGTTGTTTACACGCTAATACTCGGCTACCCACAACAGTTGACACAACAGCATATAAATGATATCACACCAGTATCATGTTATGCAGATATACTCATATTTATTGGAAGTTAACCCTTTAATTTCAATGTATACGGGGACAGGAATTGCTGCGAAATTGCTGGTCAAGGTTAACCATATTGACGACCATAGTGACCATAGTTACTGATGTGAAAGCCCCTTAAAAATTTTCCAAGGGTGCGGTCTCACTGTCAACTTTTGAGGGTTGCGCCGTAAAATCGGGCACCTCACCTGTTGGATTACTTACGTGGCGAAGATAAGGGTCAGGAAAACGGCTGAAACTTCAATGGAACGGAAAATGATATGGGCATTTTTGTCCAGCTTGAAAAGCCAACACACGGCAAAATCAACTTAAGGACATAATCTTATCTCTTTGAGTTATTTTGAAGTTGTTGTTCGTCAAGTAGGAGTCTTGCGTTATTTATGCATTAGCAGACAGTGGAGCGTCGTATCGCAAGATGAGGGAAGCATTATCACGACCGCTTACTCTTTTCCTAAAGTTTTGCCACACATACTTTGGAAGTGCTTTTGAACTAATTTGTATTTTCGCTTACTGATTCACTCGCAGTTTTCCAGCGTTTTGTAAACACGGGGTTTCTAAGCGAAAGCAGAGCAACGATATAAACTCACGAGAGGCTGCGTATTGTACCTAGACAGGGAACTCATGTGTAATACGGTAGCGTGCAGGAGCTGAAAGATTTCGGTCTTCCATTGGGTGATGAAAATTTATAGGCTTCCGACAGAGGAAAAATAGCTAACATCCATGTGGCCAATTTGATTTGCGCAATTCTATTACGGAAGAAAATGGATAAACTAAATATGAGCAGAATACGGTTGAAAAATTGTCAGGTCCGAATATGGGCAGACTTCGATTGAAAAATTGTCAGGTCAGAATAAACATTGTGAACTTCCGTGGAACTCGAAATCATTGAGCGGCACATGCGAGAACGGAACTCTACTCTATAGACGGCTCCTGAGGACGAATCAGTCAGTCGCTTTGATACAACCAGTTCATCAGTGAATGAAATCATCAAAATTTCAGATGGCCGACAATGAATATAGTTCATTTGCCATGGGTGCTCAGAACAATATGCAAACGGGAATTATGGTGTCTAGTTTAACAGCAAAGCGGTATGACTTTTGTTGTTGATTTTATAAGAAAAATGGTAGGTAGTTATCCATGGAGTTTTAGGGAAGGCCATTTACATAGATTTTTAGTAGTATGAAAAATGAGTTAGTTCAATCACTTTAATAAGTCTAGTGTTAGTATTTTTGTTTTCTGCTAACCGTTCCTACGGATGTGGTTTTGTTGCGCCACAACATCTGAACATGCCCTTGATTGACAAGTCAGTTGTAGCATTTGGTGCAAACTATGTTTTGCTTGCTCTACTTTGAGCTCTACCTTGAGTTTTAAAATTTCACAATCACTCCGCTTGCCAAAAGGTAGCTTGGTTTCCTTGTCAAAAGCATCGATGTATTAGTAGCGGTGTGTGTGAGCAGCTCAGAGAGAATATTGAAATTGTTCTCCAGGTAGTCCCAACCGATATCTGAACTCATCTCTCCTTCACTTACACTTAAATACACTCCTATGAAGCCGTCTGAATTAGTCTGCTGTCCTTTACACATTCACAACTGTTGATTACAGACAACTACTTGAGTCTGCCATCCACCGACTTTTCCTGGAAGCCAACACAGTTTTCAGATATGACAAATAATCTTAGGCGGATGTGAAATTATATTTCCCTAAGACGATTTAGTTGGCCACACTTGGCTTCACCGCAAGAGATAAAGAATTTAGATGAGTGACTACATTATGGGCTTTATGTTAGGGTGGTTTGTCCAGTTTTTTCCAGCTGAGCCGAACGATCTCGTGACTTCGCCCATTGTGAAAAGGGTTAAACTGCAGGTGAGCACGTTGCCAGCAATGAATGTCAGGGCTCGCTAAATAAGTTAATATAAAGTGCAAGGATTGCGCAAAATCTGCAACTGACTGTGATAAAGGTGTGAATGCATCTTGGCAGCACACATCTGCAACTGCGTGACTGAAAATAGAGTTTTTAACTTTAAGACCAGGTTTGTGAAATTTAACTGAAAAGTACCACATCGATGCTTCCGTACTCTATTGAAACCATCAACACAAGGATTGTCTTTCTCGGTACTTTGGTTAATTCCACTTGTTCATGCACGATAAGTAAAGTTCATACCGCCCGTAATAGTTGGATAATTTAAAAATGCTATCCTTGCATGTCAGAGTTAGGGGTACAAATTTAGTGCCATTGGAATGCGCCACATATGAGCATCAATATAAACAAAACTGGGACCTAATACCTCTTGGTTTTGAAGAGAGATGTCTAAGCGAGAATAATCCTTGATTTCTGTCGGTGCATTCAAAAGTGTTTCTTGGTCAACTTTCAGGGTGCAAAGCAATCCTTTTAAAGCAGGAAAAACTTAAACCGAATTCACCATGTGCCGTCGAAATAGCAGTAACACGCTTTTTGCGCATGCTCGAGGGTCCGAACACAGGCAGAATCGAGAATGTGTGCAAGGTATTAGTTCTAATAGAAAGGAAACCCAGATCTGGTGCTTTATCGCTCTGTTAGCCAAACCAGGCCCTGGAAAAAGTTGTTGATTATTTAAGCGATCAGATGGGCAAACCCCCACATTCCAAGGAGTTCAAATGAAGGTTTATTAACAAACGCGATACAACGAATATGATAATTTGATGATAAAATTGTGCAAACTTCACAGTACGCCGGCTTATATCGACCGGGATAAGAATCTGACCTCAACTTTTACACCGACTCAGAACAAAGTGAGCAAAAGCTATTTGATCTCATATGGTTGGCTTAAATTAGACGTGCTAGGACAAGCCTAAACAGCAGAGTAGGTTCAGGTTAAAACAAGGAATAGCCTATAGGCGCGAAACGGTGCTATGTTTGCTTGCTGGTAGCAGCGCCCTGATAAGATTTCCACATACCTGTCAAACGATCATTGTTTGAAAGGGACCGCTTGAGTGAAGTCCAAATTTCGTTGTTAACTCATCTTTTAGTAGCTACTAAACCTGAATGGACATGAATTGGAGGCTTGAAATTTTTTGATAATAACCACGAACCGCATTCCAGTAACAGGTCGAGCTGAACGCCAATTTAACTGAAGAACCCTGACTAGCTATCTGGCAATGTAGTGATGGAACAAAATTTTGGTCATATTGGTGAACTGCATAGCCCCGTACACAAAATGTGTTCAGTCAGCAGTTTTCTTTTTGAATTAAAGATAGTGTTTCCAAGTTACCTCTCTTGTACTGTGTCTTATCAGCCTGAATTAAGTGATTTGGTGTAGCTATGTAGTAATCATCAGATTTATTGCTTACTTGTTACTTAAAAACAGCAACCAATCAGATGTACTTGAATATCTGGTCTCCACACCCTTGCTCCTCTAGAGAGTTAACTAGGGACATAGTAGTGAACGAATGGAGTTATGATTCCACATTAAGTTAAGGTGGTAAATAAAACACAAAACAGCGTACATTGTCACTAACAGTTAACTCATATTGAATCGGGCATCTGCAAATTTAAGCAATTACATTATACCAATGAGGACTAATAGTACCTTACCCGGGGGCGGCAGATATACAGAAAGGAGCTTGAACAATGAAAATTCACAGTCTTCGTGCAGAATAAATAATAAAAATCGCCCGCTAAAAGTGCCTACTGCCTCAGACATTTTCCGGGAAAATTTCAAGATTAATTCGGTGTGTGAGTTGTAGGGACTGAAATGTCGACCAGATGTCGTACAGTTGTTTTTACAAATAGTAGTAACAGCAATGGTCTATATCAACAGACCATTTGAATCCGGACACATTTTTGTCAATCATCACATTCTAGGTTGATATATGTGGCGCATCAACACACTTAATCCTATAAGCTGTTTGCCCCCTTTTTTCATATTTTACCAGACATTTCTACCCGTCTTTTAATATTACTTGAACTTCATTCTCATGAAGTTCGCCTGTTGAAACGATAACGCCAAATCCTGCAGGAAAGCATTGAAACATCTGGGTTATGTGGTCGGTTTGAGTCAGTTCTTCGTTATTCTTCTGATAGCATTGGACAACCAGATTTGATCAAAGTATTGGTAATTACACATTGAGGAGCGTGAATTTTTGTGTTTAGAATTTAGATAAACATACATAAATCAGTCCGCGACATTCAGGCCTACGTTCAACAATCTCCATCAGTAAATTTACTAGTGACATTAGAAAACCGAGTTCGCTATTTTAAGGTTCGCGTTACAATATAACCTGCAGACTGTAGCCTTAGGTGTACTAGGATCTCAATCAAATTCAGTATTTAGGATTCTGCAGTTATTTAGGCGACTGATTTTAAAGCATTCAAGCTCAAGCAAAGGACAGACTGTCCAGTTTTCCGTGGCATATACCAGGAAACTGCTTAGGCACTAAACTATGAGATTCCGCTGGTTATCTTATAGTGTACCTTGTGCCCGTGGCACCCAAAATGGAGAGGAAATCGTAACAAGATGCTTAAGTAGCGTGTTCTTGACGTTTCGGGAAGCCTGTCCCTGCTAAAGTGCGTAACGTAGGACGTCAAATTAGGAAGTCAGTTATTTTTATGACGAGCTGCTGTTGCAAGAGCGTCCTCTGCTGATGAGTGATCAACAGAAATTCTAAACCAATAATTGCTCCGCCCAGTAACAGATCCACAATACAGCTCCGCTTGAGGCAATATTCGCGAAGTAATCCGCACATAATCAAGGAATCAAAATAGACACTGTCGGCTAACCGATTATTCCATTGTTTACCCCGTTCTCTCCCTATGCACTGTGGCGTTCAAATTAGATGTGAATGTAGTCGTCAAAACCCTCTGAGAGCATGGCTTAGCAGCACTTGCTAAAAACGTGGGCGTAAAATCATTAGTTCCAAATGACTGCACCTGCTATTTTGTGTCCATTAATTTGACGCAGCTTTCAGCTTCGAGCACGAAGCTGTTGAGACCCACTTACTTTGCACATAAACATTTAGGCTTGTTAACCCGTGTTTTTTGTATGTCACTCTGTCACTTTTGTACGTACTCTGTGCTCGGGTAACACAATGATTGATAGGCTAACAGGTTCAATGTATCCCATTCAGATGACAATGAAAAGGAAATAATAAATACATAGTCCGCATAAAATAATACTTTGAAAGGTTGTTTATTTCCATCCTTTGTCGAAACTGTCAATTTTTACCAATGCAACGCTCGTTAGCTTAGTTTTGCTAACTCGTTACCGACAGCTTTCGTTCGCTAACTATTACGCGATATTTATTTGCATACCATTGGTCAGGGAAATCCGGACGAGAATGAAAAAACAGTGTGAAATAATCATGAGATTTTGTGGTTGAATCTGCACACTGAATCTTAAGATAAAACGAAAATTAGAACTACCAATCTCAAAGCTACGCAAATTCATAAAAAGAAGTTGATATGATATCTAGTAGGTTTATGAGTCCAATCTTAATAGCAGACAGTCAAAACTAGCCAGACACTTGATGGCGAATAAGCAAACGAAGATATTTAAATCAATTAGCCAGACGGGAAGAAAAAACTGAAGTGTGAAGCGTCTTAGTCGGTGGTCAACAAAGTCTGAGAATGTAAAACACTAAACGCCATAACTGAACGATCACCCAGTCAAAACGAATGACAGAACACCATATCAAACAGAGACCTTCCACAGTTTAGGAAATGAACCTAATGAACCAAAAAACAACTTAGGAACGACCGCAGAGCAACGTGGAATTATCTGGGACAAGTAAAAGTGAATATATACTTAAGAATTTTTAACACGACCCAAACAGACACAAGATAAACATGACATCACGCAGTCCAGATTGAGTACCGGCTCAAAAACGAATAAAAATCTGTACTTGTATAGCACATTCTCGCTGAAGATTTCAAATACCTTTTATAAAAGATATGATGCAAACAGGATGGGAAGAATTAACAGTCTTCCAGAATATTAGCAACCCACAAACCAATGAGTGTGTATCTCCGCCTGTTGAGGAAATAGTGGCACGATTATTGTCAAGCTCGGCGGACTGAAAAAAACTCGATAAACACCACGATGCATACTAGTCGCAAAACCAGTGTTAGGTTTACATAGTGCCAATAGATAGACTGTTGGTAGCTCCGGTCGTATTGCTGGGGTAGGTAGTTGATTTGCAAAAAAATAGGAGTATCAACTAGTTTGGTGTACTGAGTGCGTTGCTGTGTAGTGCATCGTTGAATAGCGTCATTCAGAGTCCAACGTTTAGTCACCTGGATGTTTTTAGCAGACTGTTGATGATGCTTTGTCGCATTTTACTTCATTACCGTTTGATGGTCCAGCAGGTTGTTTTCTGTTCGGGTAACTACACTTGATGATAAACCTTGTATTTTTCGACTTCTGTACATCGGTCTGCCATTGGTTAACGTTTTAATTTTTGTTGTGTTTGTATGGCCTTAGAGTTTTTCCTTGTGGCGGTTTATTTATTGGACATTTTCTCTTAATCTGGTTATTCCGGTTTTGTTACCCATCCTTTACAAGAGTTCGTGCGTGCACTATGTCTGCCCCCATGATCGACTGACTGAATACTTCTTAAACTGCAAGGAATTCTCCTGCTTGTACTTTCTCTAAGTTCTACGATTGTAATCTCGCAAACCGAATTGTTAGCTCTGTTGCTCATTCATTATGTAGGTAACGGATTGTTTCTTCTGACCTATAATATTCTGTACTTTAAAAGACGTACAAACACTTCATCTGATTGTCTATCTTACATAGTCAGTTTCATGCATTGCAGTCATCTTTATAGCGGTCATCTATATAGTGCAGCAGTTTAGCTTGATATTAGGGCGTTGTTGTAGATAACCAAGCTCCTAACCAAAGCTGGAATATCATCCCTTCTGTGGTTGGTCAGGTGGCTGATTTATATGTAAAAAGATCACAAAATGTAGGCGCATGTGCGATTCCAATTTTTCCAGACTAATTCGCCCACTGCCATTTTATAAGAGATAGACTGTATCTCTCAGAAAAGTTGACCAATATTTACACATTTGGTCTCCTTAACTAAGGTTCTGAAAGGATTAGATGGAGTAATGTTCTAATTTGAGCTGTCATCGATGACTCTTCTGTTTATGGATAAGCATATAAGAAGTGTTCAGTTGAATGGTATCATTACACGTTTATTCTCACTCAGTTCAAACGTGTTACACATGGAACCGAGACTGACGTACTGCGTGCTACTAGAAATCGGGAATTAGAAGCCAAAGATCGGGAGTCTAAGTGATCCATAACTCCTGTCATTTCAACAGAATAGACGCAACGAAACTGATCCTTCTGAGTATCAGTTTAGATTTGATTTCTGTATACTTCAGAAAGCTCGCTGGGGTCAGAAAATACTTATTTACGTGGTCAAAAGAACTTGGCGATAACTTAACGTGATTTTATTAACTGAGGTTATGAAACGACCAATTTGCGTTCAAGCTTATCTGTAATGTTCAGATCGATTATGCGATTGAACCTTATAGTCATCGTTGTTTGTGTAACCAAAGGATGATCCGCTTAAGTGCCGTGGCATTTTTAGGCTTATTCAGTTTCCTCAGAGGGAAAGGGGTTCCGGCGTGCGTCAAACCATCTGTCATCTAGGGGACCGAGTTTTTCCAGCATGAAGCATTGACTAATTAATAGGCATTCATTAGATAAATTTCGTGTACTTAGGCTACAAAAGCATTCACTATGGACCGTAGTCCTGACAGAAAGGCATTTTTATATTCTTGAATATTTCTCCTGATAAGTCAAAATGAAAAACTCGACCCTGTATCACTACGCGTTTCAATAATATGTACCACGGATGATAGTACATTGATAACATTTGCGCAAAAAAGATTGTTTTCTCGAGTTTTTGGAGAAATGTTCAAAAGATGGTTGGGGCCCAAAATGTCATTTAGATCAAAATTCTTACAAAACCAACTCATTTAGAAGGACGGACCTTCCATTTTATTGAAACAGTTCAAGCTGACTTACCGGCCCCAAAATTTGAACTAACTCCCAATTCGATATTCGCGTCTGGTGCAATTGTAGTTTGCTTTTCTTCTCATGAGTGCCTTGTGGAAATCTACTTATCCGCTTATGTACCGCCTTATCAAACTGTCGACATCCGCTATGACTCGTTTATGTTACTTTATTTTGCTTATTTACTGCTGTAGGCAGCTTGTTGTGTAGTATACAGGAATCGTACGTTCGTTTGCTCATCATTGTACGCTACTACCGCACGCTTAAAACCAACTGTAAAGGTAATGCGTGACTAAATCTGCACCTCTGATATCAACATTCAGGCTTCTCCACAGAGTGAAACTGGAATTTCATGTATAAAGTTTGACTTTGCATTACTTTAAAACCGTGGTATATGTTGTGTGGTCTCATTAACTGCTTCTAAAATCCGTGTCATATTATTGATATCAATTGCGCATTTAGCGGCGTGGGTGAATATAAAGGAAACCTGTGTTGGGATCCTGCTGGAAGTGCAAATCAGCGGGGTGGGGCGTAAGAGGAGTAATAATGAAGAGATTTGGTTGGTCCCCTTTTACTTCCGCCTCCGTACCACAGAGTATATGCCTAGTTTGTTACGATCAATGCGGCCTGAGATCGTTTTTATCTGTATAAGTAACGTATCAGGAAATGACGTTGTGGTGGCAGAACTTAAAGGAGATGAGGAAACTCCTAACCCATTATTTCTAGATGAAGTGTGCACTCTACATGGTCAACTATGATGCGTTCACGAACTGAAGACCAGGAAATTGAATGTTCGCATTTAATTGTTGGTTAATCACAGTAGGGCAAATTGTATGTAAACTGCATATCTTTATCACATTATTGTAGCCATCTCGGAGCCTCAACGTTGACGATGTAAGAGATTCCAAACTATTCTTTACGGATTCCAGTGTAATTTACTTAGCGACAGCAAAGAACACCACAAAGATCATCTGTGGTATCGTTTTGACGCAAGGCATTATTTGATCTGAATATTAAGTACATACAGGACTACAGACAGGTTGCTTATGAGTATGCGAGATTTAGGGAGAATACGGGGGTGGACTTTGGCTAGTATCTCATGAATGAATCCCCAGATTTCCAGCACAGCTTGCACGATAGATAGGACGGCTGGTCGATTCTTCGTACATGATTTGTTCCATCGGAATTGGTCATCTGAACTCATATTTACAACCACAAGTAGCCCTAACAACTTTCGTGGTTATGACTCTAAATTTTCTCCGCAAACTGACTCATCGATAGCGACTTAAAGCAAAACAATTAACCTTGAAGAAAGGATAGGCTCGACGGCATTCAGCAGCGAATTTCAGGGCTGCTGCCGTGGACGAAAGGACAATTTTAACATCAAAGCGTATTTGCTTGTATCAGCAGAAGGAAATTTCAGTAATTCCTTAGTCGAGGACCAATAACTAATGACAGACATTGCAGGACTTGGTAATTTCGTTACTCGGGCTCAACTCTGCCGCACCTGTTACATTTAATCAATCGGTAAAAATGACATCACCACCGGAGCCCAAACCGTCTATATAATCTTATGTGTATGATATGTTTACATGGGTACATATCACCACTATTTTGCTGTCGCATATGCTCCCAGTTAAAGCAAAACAATTAACCTTGAAGAAAGGATAGGCTCGACGGCATTCAGCAGCGAATTTCAGGGCTGCTGCCGTGGACGAAAGGACAATTTTAACATCAAAGCGTATTTGCTTGTATCAGCAGAAGGAAATTTCAGTAATTCCTTAGTCGAGGACCAATAACTAATGACAGACATTGCAGGACTTGGTAATTTCGTTACTCGGGCTCAACTCTGCCGCACCTGTTACATTTAATCAATCGGTAAAAATGACATCACCACCGGAGCCCAAACCGTCTATATAATCTTATGTGTATGATATGTTTACATGGGTACATATCACCACTATTTTGCTGTCGCATATGCTCCCAGAACAATAACTTCGAAAGTAGAAAATTTTTTCCAGCTTGTAATTGGTTTGAAATCCAGTTCACAAAGGAGACAAAGGGGTTATAATGAAGTAGCAAATCCATGGCACTCGGAAGACTATTATGGCGGCTTGGAATAAAATAAGGAAGCCTGACATCTGCGTACCCCATTCGGTAGATTGGAACCTGACACGTGTTAATGGAGAGTTGGAGCAACGAAAATACGAATTGGTCGAAAGTTTCGGTAGGACGCTTTCTGTCACTAGGATGTTATGAGTAACTGGGAACAAAAACGTCTTTTTTAACCACATATAGGCAAGTCCACAGAGAGGTGCAAATTTTTGGCAACAATCGTACCCATGTTGTGTGGCTGCGGCGGAAGTTTGATCTACCCAGAGGATTTGTGGCACACAAATCATTCTAATCATTGAGAAATCACGAAGGAACGAAAATCTGAAATGACAGTTTTACAGGTTAGATTAAAGTGGGAATACAATTCAATTCACATTTTTTATCCTTTGGCCCCACCTAGATTCGGTGTACAAACCTATTGTTGGCAGCTCTTACAGTTTGATAAAAACAACATATCTGGGGTTAGATACACTCATCTGATTACAATAAAAAATCCATTTCATGATTGTGTTTAAACAATTAGGAACTGCAGGCTTCCCACGATATACTAATGACTGCCAATAATTTACGAAAATGCTTGAATACGCCATTAGTATAGGGATTTGGCAGGTTCTGCAAAGCTATCCTATAACGAAGCCTGTGAAATATTTCGCACGACACGTCGAAACGGCAGCATGAAAACAGTTGAACACCAGCAGATACTGGGAGTGATATAACAATGGCGATTTCGGTCTGGAGCAGGGCCATGGAAACAATGTCTGATTTGATTGAACTGTTTCTGAGCTTCAAGTGGTTTGATGTTCTCAAGCGCCTCATGTGCTGTGTTTTTGTTCGTGTGCGCAATTTTTAAAGTAGTGAACGTTCAACAACGGAGACAAACACCATGTTGGAAAACCCTACATCGCAATTACTACAACGGCTAACGGATGGCCGAACATTCGCATGCGTTCCATAAAACAAACATTGGAGACCACATTCACCACGGACAAAACAACGAGGGACTTGAGGTAGATATAGCTTTGAAAAGATGTCATGCTTGTCACAGGCGCTGAATACTAGGCTAAAACGGGACAGTTTGGACTGCATCTAGAGGTATGTGTAAAATAAAACTGATGTAGCTTATACTGGAATAAAAATTCGCTGGCTAAAACACAGCTGTCCTCTAACGCCGGCAACAATCATACATACGAACTCACCGCAAAGAATTTAAACGATCTGGACAGAATTCATAAATAAGCCCGCGAAGGAAGTATACACCTCAACTAGAAATTGGTAGATGGATGTAAATCATCGTCACCAACAGAAGCTCGAAATGTATAGACAAAATCAACTTTTTAATACGCACCCAAAGTGATGACACTGATTGGACAGTGGTTAGGTACGATAAGCAGCAGACATGGTACTTTTTAATTTCGAGTGACGACACAGTGTATCAGGTCTAATATGAGAAAATATCGTCGGCCTGTTCACCCGTGAACTCAGCTGCTTTGCCAGATGAATGCGCCGTAATCCAATCCCTTATGTACGTCGAAGGCATACCCAGCAGAAATTTCATCCCTTGTAGTCATTTTCGTAGATATTCTTGAAGGTGACGATACTCGGGTAGCCCTCGTTTTGGATTACAACGCTTTATTACAAGGTTTCGAAATATGGGTCTTCGCCTTCAAAGGAACCATTTGCAAGTGGTATAGCTGAAGCGGAACTATTGTGATCATTCAGAAGGGACAGTGGTAGCCTTTGGTAGAAAGTTCAAAGTACCAATCAACGTTCAGCAGTGCGCAATGCTTTTTCCTTTATATTAATCCCTGCGCATGAGAGGGACTACTTATCTCGGAAGTTAGCGTAGCAACCATTCATTATTGTGATATCCACGATAGGTTTCGCGTTGTTCCAATACTACTTGTTACGCCCTTTGATAAAGTATACGGTTTTCAAATGTACTTATTCTACTTCCTGCAGTATTCCACAAACATCTGTTGTTTCGGGGTCTATTAAGTGCAGTCAATAATAATTAATAATGCTACAATTAAAGACAACTAAATATAGAACTATTCGCTACACAAAACATTGAACGCCACTGTTTTTTCACATTTCGGAGGCGCACATTTTAGCAAAAAGAGAAGCGATGACTTTGCATGTTTTCCCATTAAATTTAAAATTGGTAATTTAATGAAAATCTTTCGTTTTCTGTGAATAACTAACCACAGATACGCCGCACACAAGTACGTGATATTTTGTCTCATTATTTAAAAGCACCACTTATGTGGGATGACACAGATCCGTTTACTGTTGACCCACAGAAAACTCAACGCAGTAAATTAACTATGCACTTATGGGGCTAAATTACAGAGGAACCATTCTCACACTAATGAAAAATATTGTTTACTAGAATAGCTACTTAGTTATCATCTGCCGTATTGATTTATAATTTATACATGCACAACAACCATCTTTTATATTCTGCCACCATTCCCCCTCTTCTAGCGCAAGGCATACTTATGCATCTGTAGTAAAAAGCTCCGAGTTTTTTATGGACAGCCTGAATTTGGAGTTGCTGGGATTATGATATTTCTGTATATAAATATACGCATAACTATTCAAGCAAGGCCCCCATATATCAGGCTAATTTACCTTCGGTCATCAAGACCGACTGTCTGTCTATGACCAAATGTGTAACAGTTTGATACAAGATGTAAACAGTTTTAGCTAGTACGCGGCTATTTTCAAGTATAAGTCGCCATAGCAATCGTATTTAACTGAGTGTCTTCAGTTCAGTAATACATATCTTTTCCTAGGAGATTTTGTCTATTTTGTGTGGCTATCAATAGGACAGTTTTCTAACAGTTTTCTAGCAATCGGCTGGCTACTCTTGTATTGAACGGAAGACTACTTGCTATAGTAGTAATCAGTTTTTTAAAATTAGACAGTCTAGTACACTCAACTATGTATGTGTGAAAACCTGTCTGATGCACAAAATACTTCATGCGTTTCAGTGGGAGATTTTCCAATAAATTTCCACTGGTACAAACGACAGTCTCATAACTAGCTGATCAGAGTGCGAACTGAATAAGTGACAAGTGAACGAAGAGATAACAAAAATTAAGAAAATCAAATTTAGTTCATTGCCATCAATCGCATATTAACGCACTTTGTGAACTTCGCAGTGTGAAGTTTGTAAATAAAAACGTCCAGGATTTAACCCCCAATCGTGGGTCGCAAATAGCACATGCCTGCACAAACTTCACTTAAGATTCCAAATTTACGAGGATATATGGAATCAGATAGCAATTAGTCAACGGTTGTGACCAAAACTCCCACAACTTCGCTTGGGGGGGTCAATGTATCTTTGGTCTAACCTGAACCATTAAATTACACTCATTTACTAAGAAAGTATTTAGGAACGGGCATGTATCTCGTTGGTACTTTTGGAACGATAGCTTTGCCCTGCAACGGCTCTAAATTTATGTTTCTGTCATGTTAGGGAGTAGTGGAAAAACCCACCCTCGTTTTATCAATGGCAGTGGCTAAATTTTGGCGTCAGTTGTTGGGCCGAACATATTACTGAGGACTAAGGACAAGTCTACTGCACAGTAGTGTCGCAACGAAGTAGCCCCGATGGAACATTACCATAGCATGCACTAGGCATTAGAGCCTTTTGCTGGTTGGACTTTTATGCGTCTATACATAAGTAGACACCCGGTGTTTGCAAAACAGGGTTCGGATTCATTCTTCTCGCTGCTTGTGGGAAGCGATATGTGGATAAACAACTTGGCACGTTTAAAATGCAATCACAAATAGCTGTTTCTCGTAAATTATTGTGAACCAAAAGCCGAAATACGATATGTCCCTATACTTTGCCCTCAGTTGTTACACTATGACATTTGGAAACCAGAGAAACGAAATCCTAATGAACTTTGATTTCGTTGTCAGTCACAACAATACGTTTAAGTCGTAGAACTGGGGAAACAGGTTGGGGTTGTAAATACTTACGATGTTTGAGATGAATTCTATAAAAGGAAAATAGTGACAAATATTAGATGGTTCTCAAAACTGCCCAGCTATACGAGTCTCATATCGTTAAATAGAAACAATGTTACTTATCCAGATACAGGGGATTTCTTCCACAAACAATTCTCCACCCAGTTATTTCGTTCGCCAAAACGTGCAATGCCTTTGATTGAAGCGTGTTTAAATTAGCAACATGCTTAAAAATGCCTCGTTAAACTACCACACAGAAGAATGTGGCGTCAGTTGATTGTTACAGCAGTGAAGTATTTTACACAGGTGTCAGAACTCAACAAAAAATGTGCACCCCAATTTTACTAAGATTGTATGAGAACGCAAAGCAGAAAACATCCCCCGCCTGCGCGTCCACTGAAGACAGAAAATAGGTTTTGTATTTTGCAAAAACCTATTTCATTAAAAAACGAGCATTGATTTTATAAGTAGAACTGCACAGAACCTTTTCTATCCAAAACTGCTGAGTGAGTGAAAAAACATCTCATCAAAATGAACATTCAAAGCTTTTTCTAAACCCTCTTCATTTCCAAATTTTTATAGGACGCTCGAAGCAAATTATCTAGTCAGTGGTCGACCTCTGTTCTTTTATATTCCCGAGAAATCTTATCTAGTCATGAAGCAGTTGTGTTCCTAGTTCATCAGAAGAATATAATATTGGCATGAACAATTGCAGTTGATTCATAATTCTTGAAATCACCTAATTGTTATTAGACAAATTAAAGCCCCGGTGATTTATTCAAAGGAAGTGAGCTAGTGAATATTTCTCGCAAACTGAGTGCAGACAAGCTTCTGGCAACAACTATGTTGAGTTGTTCTCGGGTATTACATTCCGCAAGCTGCTTTGGGACATAACACTGTTGTCTGTCAGTCTATCTACTGCATGTTCCCCGGTCAAAACAATCCGCGCCTGTCTTTCCAAATGGATGGCCGAATCATATAGTCGCTTTAATGTTGTATCAAGCCGCTAATCATTTTGTACAGTTATTTTGTTCTCCACTTGGGTAATTATAGAGGAATCTAAAGTTTATCTCGCCAAAGTTATCGTGGCACAGTGGCAAGTTCTACATAAGATAAAACAGTTTGACCACACGTTACGCCAAGTGAGTTTGAGAAAAACATTTGTTGTTATATGTACGCCGGTATTCTAAACAACCCAATCTTACAGTAGACTGTTCCAGGTGCTCAATAAACGAAACATTACTTATGGTGTAACCACACGTATTGTTTTACCCTTTGCCCCACGTACCACGCGATCCAGTGTGTCGTTAATATCCCTGGAAAAGTTCACAGCGTTGTAGGCTGTTTTGGGTTGCATCTGTTTTTCCCCTAATATTCTGCATCTTGTCATCTTAAAGTCAACTACCTGCCAAAGTAACGCTTCTGTAATTAGTGTGGAACCCATTGTTTTATAGGAGTGTCCTTTTTAATATGGTTGTCTTTTATTTAATGAACCGTAGGAGAGAATGCTTTATGTATACTTCACATCTATAGTAGCGTTTGTCAGTGCGGATTGATATGACAGCTTTGAACAAGCAATTATTTTATGTGCAAGAAAGAGGGGTCCTTAAAGGGTATGATGAATTCCAACATGGATGGACCACTCATACAGTGCTTCCAAGCTATTCGTTGCAGTCTAATTAAATTTAAAGGAACGAATTACATTTTCTACGACGAAGGCTGGCGAGTCCTTCTTACTCAAATTCAATCTACCTGCAGTCCGCCAAAAGCATGATTTCTTTGGGGGGGGGTTATAAAAACTAAGTCATTCTCTTGCAGTGGGTACAGAAGCGTTTTTAACATTGCCGCTGTTGTTTTGAAAAAAATGTAACGAAGGTTTCGCCCTGGAGTAGTATTAAAATTAAATGAGAATGTCGTTGATAACAAGTGCATCGCGCTTTGCATATGCTCAGCCAATAACACGTCTCTTCCATCAGACCATTTTTTCCATCAGACGTAATTTGAAATATGTTGAATCTTCCCGCATCAGGCCATTGTTCGTCGATACAACCATTTCTGGTGGGAGCAGAATTCTGAAACGGAATTTCCTAGCCCGCTCCAAGCTGCCCGCGCTAGAAGATAATCCACGGCTTGTAACAAGCATTTCTATTTCTTCATTATTATGTTATTTTGGTGGAAAGATAACGCTATTCACAGCACCATGAAGAAGGATTAAAACCTAAACCGCGTGCTCGCATTTGGTTACATTGCCCTTTTATAAACTTGCGTTATCGTGGTCTCTTCTGTGGAATTTATACTGCTAGAAACATACTGCTCCTGCCTGTTGTCATTCAGGTGGTTTTGGCTGTGGCAACAAGTGAATATCATAATGAGATATTGGGTAAAGACAGCAAGATCATTGTCATTAGTCACAATATTTTTATCCAATTTTGTGATGCCTGTGGGTAAATTTTTGATCGGAACCTTAGGCACTTAACTGGGCTGAAAATAGTATCAAGATCTCCAGAGAGTTGGCAGAAGCCCGCTTTGTTCTTATATCTAGCGGGGTATGCAATTATTCTGGTAATGTTCAGGGTAAATAGCGTTTGGTAGCTCAAGTCTTCCTTCAATCAAATGTCGCAATTAAACTTCAGAGATCATTTCAAAGCGTTAATGACACTGCATTTGTTACAGAGTTCAATGTGTGGCGCGCTAACAATTTTCTCAATCCGCTTCTTGATTGGTGTATCATGGTGGGTCGCCTAGCCTCCAGTATTTGTAGATGCGGAAACAGAAAAACAACTCATCATCAGTGAATGTGGAAACCCAGTCCTTAAAGTCAATTTATTTGTGTTCTAATATTGCATCAAAACGAGATATATTTTTATTCGACGTAAATTATTCAAATTTGTAAGGATTTGGGCTAACTAAAAGGTCACATTAGACTTTGACAAAGCCGATCGCAGAAACTCTGGTACTAGATAAACGCCATACGTATAAGTGACCCAGGATTCTAGTATTCCTGGGTTTTCGAGGCGCATTTGACTCGGTTGATCGGTCTGTTCTTCTTGAGACACTTGCCCACCAAGGAATGCCCCGGAAGTTTGTAAACATAATACGTGCTTTGTATTCTCATACTTCCGGACGTGTGAGAGTGTACAGAGAGCTCTCCAAAAGCTTCCGCACACAAAGCGGTGTCCGTCAGAAGCCCACTCTCTCCATTCCTTTTTAACTTTGTGGTCGATGAAATAATGAGACGAACGCTGGAGGGTCTCCAAAACCCTGGTGTTCAAATAGCCAGTGAAGAAAACCTTGTCGATCTGGAATATGCAGACGACATCGTTCTCATGTTCGAAGAGGAGGAGAAGGCGCAAGTATTCTTGGATGAACTGACCAAAGTCATCCCGTCCTTTGGTATGCATTTTGCACCCACAAAGTGTAAGGTCATGCTTGTGGACGTGCAGTCACTGAACACGCCCCTTACAATCCAGGGAGAGGTACTGGAAGTTGTGGAGCGTTTTACGTACCTTGGAAGTTGTATTAGTTCTGATTGCAGTGTGACAGATGAGGTGAATGCACGAATCTGCAAGGCTCGGGCCGCGTTTGCTAACTTGAGACACCTATGGCGTCAGAATGGTTTATCCCTGAATCTGAAGGGACGTGTGTATCAAGCTACAGTACGGGCTGTTTTGTTGTATGGCTGTGAGACTTGGCCTATTCGAGCAGCGGACCTGAGACGTCTTCAGGTGTTCGACAATCGTTGTCTCAGAACCATAGTTCGTGTGGGTTGGTGTCGACTAATCCGTAACGAGGCAGTTAGAAAGCGTGTTTTCGGTTGTGCAACGGGTACTTCCATTGAAGAATGTGTCCAGCACCAGAAGCTGCGTTGGTTGGGACATGTGTTACGTATGCCGAACCATCGTTTGCCGAAGTGAGTACTTTTTTCCATGCCCAATTCGGAGTGGCGTAAACAGAGAGGTGGCCAACCCTTGACTTGGCGGAAGAGTATGAAGGAGATCACGAAACGCTTGGGTGCTGTCGGTGCTACTCGCCTTCCAGGATGGGGACCGCGTGATCCTCACTGTGCCTGGTTGGAGACACTACAAGATATGGCTGCCAACCAAGGCCAGTGGCTTTCTTGTTGTCAGTTTCTATCCAGATTGCCTGAGTGAATGTCTGGAGGTGTAGGCACCTCGGAATGATTGGTTAAGCTAGCTATGATGATGATGATGAGTATTATGTCTTTCCCCATTACACTTTGAGGTGACTTCATAAACCCGAGTCACTATTTACAAGGAGAACCAGCGAAGTATTATCAGGTAAAAACGTTCTGCGACTGCGGGTTGCTGGCACAGAGCAGCAGCTAAAATTTACATGCATTCTCACGCAAAACCAAAGGCCAATTCATGGGGCTTAAGAACAAACTGTTCAAAATGTGATTGGGGAAACATAGCAACGCGGCTTATGAAAACCCAATATTTCCGTTACGAAGCTTGTAGCGGCGACAGTGCACAAGCTAAAGGCTGCATTTCTGAGCCGCTAACGACGGGTAAAGTGTTAACTTCCGTTGTACAGCTTTACGGGCTCCATTTTATCAAATTGTTGCGAAATGCTCGGAAACGCTATAATGCCACCTAAAATTATCCTACGGCCATTCCGCGCACAAAAATTACTTATAAAAAACACTCATATTCACAGGTATAATAGATACTCCTGGTCTAAAATAAACATAATTCAGTGCCAAAACCACTAACCCACCAATGGACTTATACGCTTCCCAATAACGCATTGATGATGCCAATTCGATTGGTGATGAAACATTTGCAAACCTAGGTACCTTGAATGTGGATACACTGAGAAATCACATAAGGTGAGATAGCAGTACCCACGGAGAGTTGAATGTAAAATGTATAGTAACAGGCTTAGTATGGCTCGAGTTATGTACGGTATCTGAACAAACACACGGCTTGTAAAAGTTTCTCACAAAGATTTGAAAATGAACATTCACGTAGCACTCGTGATTGGTAAATTTCTATGTATGCCAAGCATAAATGCAAAAAGATGGGGTTTATTTAACACACTCCACCGGGATTTTGAATTGTTCCATGTCGTGGTATCCCTGGTTGATTCAATATCGGTAGTGAACCATGTTGTCTCTTGAGGGAACCTGTATATTGTTAGGTTATCGTAACGTAATGTTATTCACGGTTGTAGGTCTAGAATAATGAACCAGACGACATACTGCAGAAAGTATTTTAATTGTTGTGTGTGGTGGTCAAACCATTTTGATGAAGTTTACTTCAGGATAATTTGCCAAATCTTTGTCTGTGAAGCCCATTTTGAACTCTGAAATAATTGGCCGAATGGTATCCCATTTATAGTCCATTACCAAAACGGGTCATCATGCGGCATGTGCTCTTTGTGTGAAAGGCTTACCAACCTGAAAAACGATAATGTCATGTACAGCCCCTGGAAACGGTCTTCACTGCTAATTAATCTTGATTAAGCAAGCACCAATTTATGAAACACAACTTTGGATATCCACAGCACACAAACAAGCAAACAGATTGAAGTTCAACGCTAATTTTTGCAAGTTATGTACTCTTGTGCACGGCGGGATCCATTTCCATCGCACACACAAATAAATCTAATCTTGACTGCAATTTCAATCGGTAAGTGGTAGGTTGATAAGGCCAAAGTAACAAAACTTTACAACCTTGTGCCTTACCTGTTTGTAACTTTGCTTTTTGTATTGCCTTTTCACCTGGACCTTATGTTCCAGCGAAACCTAGGCTTCATCTGACTTCGCCAAATTACGCAGCATCTGGCTGAATTACATCGATGATATATTTGTGGTCGTATCAGCCACAAAACGATAAGACGTTCAAAACAATGCGGTAGTATGAAATTCACGACTGAAACTGAGAACGAACAGAGAACCATGAGTTTCCTGGACTGCAGTACATCGGCTAACAACAGTCATGGGTTCCTAATGAGTATCCACATTAAGCCCACTCATTCAGACAGGTACGTGTCTTTTGGGTCTTCTTATCCACAACGCATCAACTCTCAGCTGTCGGATCTCTGGTGCACAGTATAAAATAACTATGCTCAAATGAGTCCGTACGAGGAAATAAACTCTAGCGACCCAGTCGTGTAGTACAGGAGAATAGATAAAAAAAATCCTTGAAAACTGTTGCCCAAGGCATCCGAAATCCCGGCTCATGATGTATAATCCCACTATGCTGTTTTGAACCTCACCCAGTGTCTATACTGCAGTCCAATGTAGAACGCCGTGAATTATCGAAAGTGGAACAAATATTTAACGATGATTTCACATTTTTTCGCCCGTGAATAAATGTGAAATTGATTGTCTTGTCCCTCCCGATTAATATGTGCGAACCTATCTGGATGGACATGGTGACGAAACGACGTTCTGTTCGGCAACAAAACTAGAAAACTTTTTGTATGATAAAAGATGTTCATAGGTTACCATATGATTTTATGCAAACACTGAGGATGCGTGCAATGTTATTCATTTGTTCGATCATTGTATGCCGTTCGACCTAGTTGAGAATCATTGGTGCGCATCGACGCACCGAGACAGTATATTTAATCGGTCTTTATTGAAGATACTGAGAAGGAACCCTGGGTTACAGACGTGATAATAGATATATTTGTCAGATTTTCGATAGGTTTTGAGAACATTTGCTATTTTGAGTGGAAAATCGATTAACCGATTACGTTAAATTGGACATCAGTTCAGTGTATAGAACCATGCGGTGCGTACTGTTAAGTTAGTACCACGGTCTGTCCTCCATTTAATATTCTGTGATGATGCAAAGATAGATAATGTTTTCCAGCGAAACATGAATTTCGCCGGGTGAAATTCACATAATTGGATAGTTGAATGTTTCTTCGAGAGGATGCACAATTGACGGAAGTTGAACCCCAATTTTTAAACCCCTCGGTTCGTTATTGCCTGCAGCTTACTCATTGGGTAGAGCTTCTCTAATGGTCTACAAACCGCAGAACTAGATGTCATCGGTATGTAATTGGATAGGGTTTCACCAATAATTCATTTTTATCAAAAGATATATACATCTATGATGGCTTCAACTCCAGCCAACTGATCTCAGTCAGTTAGTGGAATATAATTTGTTGGACAAATCTGACTCTGTGCTCATCTGATGTACATTATGCGTTCAGATTTCAAACAAAAGCGTTCAAATGTACTAATGTACTCTCACCTTTAAAGCTAAGAACCTAGGAACAATTTTTAGTCTTTGTGTTACAAGCGATGTTGATGTTTTAGTGAAACCGAAGTTTTCTCATCGTATCGCTACACCAATTTTGCTTTACAACTACCGCATTCAGCAAAAGTTATTATTCTGTGCAGCCAGTCCCAGCTGAAAAATCCTCCACCAAATTTTTTGGAAACGTTTCGTTACAAACGGTAGATTTATTGCTGGGTAACGTTCGGTTTTGACGAAACCGAAGTTTTCTCATCGTATCGCTACACCAATTTTGCTTTACAACTACCGCATTCAGCAAAAGTTATTATTCTGTGCAGCCAGTCCCAGCTGAAAAATCCTCCACCAAATTTTTTGGAAACGTTTCGTTACAAACGGTAGATTTATTGCTGGGTAACGTTTCGGTTTTGACGTAGAAGCTTTATCAGGCCAAGTGATTTGGTTACAATGTTGGTCGAGGTTCAAGGCAGAAGAGGAACTAATCAGCTAAGTCAGTGTAAACTTGTGTTAGGTGTTGGTCAAGGAATTCTGTATGTTAAGGCAGATCACCAATTGTTAGGCCGATAGGAAAACCTAAAGGCAGTTGGGTCCAGCTTTGTGTCTAGTCCTTTCGGTTCGGCTCACTTGATTTTCCTTGAAAAATGTCTTCAATTTACGTCCGTTTTTGTGGATGAATTAGTGCTTCGACAGTTGTGCAACGAAGAGGGTGTCTGTGACCTTTTGTCGGGTTGGGATATTACCCCGCCCATTTTTCCCATTTTCGCCAATGATCCTACGTGCATTGACAACCATACTGCCATACGTCAACTGGGATTATCTAAGACCACTTACTCTTACCTAGCAAGTTCAACACCCTCAATTTTATTCACGCTGTAATGCTTGGCAATTTCCACCTCATCTATCAGCCGCTGTGGTGTTAATCACAGTAACTGTCTTATACTATCCACATTCTCCAGATGTATTGTATTTACTTCGTCCAATGCATGTACCACCATGGCTGTCGTTCACCAGCATTCAGTATTTTTTCGCATTCCAATAGTTCATCTGAGATTATGAGTGGTGGGAATGGCCCACAAAAAGCAAGTTTGGATCCCATGTCAGGAAAAATTTTCTTGAGGAAGGAATCCTCAACCGCTGAACTGGTCGAAATTGTTCTCGTAAAATTATGACTATCGCTATCAAACATTAGTGGAAGATTGAACCTCAAGCTTTTATTGAAAATATAAACGAAAGAGTTTGCGTTATTTTCAACTTAGACTCATGGTCATCGCAAAGCACTTGAACTATTTTATACTATTCGTCAGTGTGGTTAGCAACCACTAAAACCCAGAAAAAATTATGACAGTGGCCCATGCTTACAGAACTACTGTCTACTAAACTATTTTAAGGGTGAAATTTCAGAGAAATTGACGAAGAATTTGCATTCAACTAGCTATAAACACCTAGGTGTGTCTCTTAGTTGCTGGAATATTATGGAAAGTGGGCTTATTATCATGGTTGTCCGATCTACAGTGTCTTTGTGTGTACCTATAAAATTGTCTTAGTTGACTCGAAAGCACTGTTCTTGATAGAGAAGAATGGCTGAATGTGAATTTTTTTTCTGATGGAGAATAATACGAGCCATTAAAATGTATAAGAGGTATTGGAACATATTCATATTTTGTTTTTAACTGCTGAATTCTGTTAAGTGCACAAATGTTGATGGTAATGCGGCTTATTTGAATCAGTAATTTTGTGGCTTATTTGACTTTATCTTCCAGATTCTTCGGAATTCTCCCTCACCAACTTATGTTGTTTGCTCATAAGTACTTTTATGTTATGAATAAGGGTGATTCTGGGATAAGTATGCACACTTTTGTCTATCAGTTGCATTAAGTAAGTTGGCTTGGGTCATTACCAACAACAAAACTTCAGATATTTTGCTATCGAGGCGGGTGACCTGATTACTTACCATAGACGTTAGTACAGTGATGCCTAACAATGCACTATCAAAAAAACAGTGCAGCAGATTCTTCAATTTAAACGAAGCTGTCTGTGAATTATCACGTTTGGAGCTTATTTGGCTGTTGTTGCTATTTATGAAATACGTATTCCGATGTATTCTGAGAAGCTCAACTGCATAACACAAGAAATCATAAGCCAAGAATTACGAACTCTTGAGATTCATCAAACAAATGCGGCACTCTCTGTACAGGCCTATATTAAAAGGACACAGAACTCCAATTACGGAGATTTCCGGCTAATGGTTGCACGAATTGGTGTAAGTCCAAAGTAAGCCCGGTAAGAACGGCAACCCGACGTGAATTACCGACGAAAGCGCGCGCACAGCACGTGGAACGTATGTGATGAAAAACTGCACGGGAAAGTTTCGTCAGAACTGATTCGAAATGTTAAGGGTCTAAAGTTCTTGAGGGGTTGTATGTAATTACTGAATACACGAGGTGGACGCAGAAAACAGTAGGTTCGAGAAAAGCAAGGGTTGGACCGGGAGAAAGGAGTTACTCTTTTGTTGTTAGTAGCACCCCGAAGGTTAGTTAAGCAGTTACAGTTGACATGCGATGTTGCAGTTCAAAACACTTCAGTGGTCATACTCTGTGGATCTTTTCAGTGAGTAAGAGGGCCTTATGTTTTAGTGCTTCCGCTTGTAGTTTGGTAAAAGTGTCGAAAATTCATCCGTTTTCCATGAACAACGTTGAATATGTCTGGTTTAGTGAACGGTAAATGAAATCTTCCTACAAATATGCATCATGTGTTATTGGATGCAAATATACCGAGGTATAGTTTGAAGTATTCAGGAAACCGTAGACTGATCATTCCAGCATGGATGCTAAATTAGCGGTAACGACAAGGCCTACCAATCAATTAACACGAAACGTTTCCCCATTCACTGCCTACTGCTTTCCAATAAGTATGAGATGCCTCTACACCGCTCTCGGATATTTACTATAGATTGGCTTCATGCGTAGGATGAATATCAAGAAACAGATTGAAAATTTCACAATCTCCTTACGCTGCAGACAATACATATTGATCATGTATGTTTCGTCACTAGTAAGAAAGGTTCTTCTAGAAATGAATTACTAATAACTGATTCATCCACTGCGCTAGTAGGGGTGTTCAAGGTCAGTCGCATTACATCCTTTATAAAATTATTGAAATAAAGTATGGAAGCTGTTGCAGTGACATTGATGTAAGGCACCAGCCTAATGTTTCTCCATTACCTCCAAATAACTCCCTCATTTAAATGCTTGCGAAATAAATAATAAACGAAGATGGATTATTTATGGATTTTTTGTGGGCCCTGTGATCTAAAATTCGAACGTTCCGAAGTAATTTGTTACTGTTACAGGCAAATCAAAGAAGCAAACTGTTCATAACTGTGCGGAAGTAATGAGGTGTAGCAAGTCTCCCAAAAATAAATCACCAATTCGTTAACAATAAAATCAATTTCTTTGAATATTTCTGCTGCAACTAGTTGACGATTATATGCACGCATGTAAATGAACTCAAAATCACACAGTAACAATCGAGGTTTATTGACGCAGTATATTGTGCATATTAAATAGCTGTGCGGAAAATTCTAGTCCGAGATAAAACGATAGTGCGAGATTGGTTGATTAGTTTTACCAACGTCAATTGTCAATTTCCATTTGCGTCTTGCTTTATCTCCATGAAAGAACAGCAAGTATAATTAGTTTAGTTATCTTTATATTGTGTGTTCGAAAGAGATGAACTAGATGAAGTGGTGTCCAAAATTGCCATGTCCTAATTGATAAGCCCGAAAATTATCCATGAAAACGATAATGGTTAAATGGTTACAAAATAGGTCACAGTGGTCGATGGCGAACAAATTATGCCAGCGCGAGAGTGGAAAATATACATGCTCATTCCGTGTTCGCAGTCCGAATGTCATTTAAATGACAGATGATTAAATTATACGTTGTGCACTATTAAAAACAATTAAGCGGAATCTTATATCAGCATCTCACACACTCACGTGATATTCGCTATTAATCGGGCTGTAAAAATAAATGAAAGGATAACTCAAAAGAATTTCAAATTGCTTGTAGCCTGCAAACATGAAAGTCGGTCTACTTTTAATATTCATCGTTAATCTATTTTGTTACGAACATGAGAAAAATTATACAAGGCAATCGAACTCCTAATGGAAAATCAAAATATTCCGTTGTAGGTTGGTCATTGCTGGCTGGACTGAAGATAGACCCCAGTGGTAACAAGAGACTAGCCTGCAGACATAAAATTTTCCAGATAGTTTGAAAACACATCGACGGACTTGTGCTGGTGCTTGTCACGTGAAGTGTTTTTTGATGGTAGCTTAAGTGATCAATTTTCGGAGAACAGCAAACGGGTGGCGTTCATCTGTTCCTTTTCCTTCACACCATTTGGTGTTGTGACAGAAATCGATCATTACAGGCATCGAATTCCGTTCATGGTGTCGGGATTTTACAAATAGATTTAAAAGAAAGGAAACCGCAAAGTCAAAATTTAAATTTGCGTTTCTCAAGAAATCACAAAAATCCAGGAAACGTGTTCTCTGATCTTGTTAGCTTCGGGGGATTTGATGAGAACACAGTAAGTCAGACCACGACATGAATTTTGTTCATTACAAATGCGCTATCGGTTTCTTTTACCCCATCATCCTGGTGGGTAGTGCAAATCTTGCTGTACAAAAGAAGCAGTCAAACGGCCCACGCACTTGGTGTGTTCCATATCGGTACTAAAATTTCCTAAACAAAACACCCTATGATAAGGATAGGACGAATTGTCAAACAAGAATACTGTAAGCACATGTTCTACAGTTCCCGCAGTCACCTTCAAATATTTTTTTATTCTTTTCCACAGCCTGAACAGAATGTGTGACTCCATAGTCGAAATGCATGAATGGGTAAAATCAGGTGATCAAGAATAGCTTTACATAAAAATGCGGTCCAAATGTTCATGGTTTTATTATTGATCTAAGCTGTGACTCATTAGAATAGGTTCTGCTGCGGAAAATAGTAATGCCCTCATTAGATGGAGTCAAACGAGAACACAAAACCTTTGAGTTTTTCTCCAAATACATTTTCATCTTAACGTGCCGTGAGCCACAACACTTGATAAGCCAACAAAATTACGTTCACAGAAATGCGGGATTACTTTGATATGTTTAACCACCATCTGTATTATATTACAATTATAACTTATGTGTAAGGCTTGGAATTCTAATATTTTTTTCCAAATTTAGAGAATTACTTGACACTTTTGTCGACGATGAAGCTTACTGCGGACAGGGTGAATTGCATGAGGAAGAAAGAAGCGACATTAAGGAAAACGTGGAATTATCTAGATTTTAATTAGCAGGATGAAACAGGCAAATTACAGTGGAGACGAATATAGTAACACTTACTCTGAGTTATGAGGCAATTTAATTGCAGTTGCCTTTGTTGCAACAAACAAATGGACAAACTGCGTAATTTTTATCTAATCGTTTTTTTCCACGACTGTTCCAACTTACAGCCTTTGGCTCTCAACTTTAACGAGACTACTGATTCCTTTCGAAAAGATTATTGGAAGTTGCCCACGGTCACTAGGCAACTCGATTTATTTGAATGTGCAGTCTACACAGAACTGCTTGCTTATAATTGCAGTCACTTGTTTAATTAGGTGTATGTGATGTCTGTTTGTAGCGGAAGATAACAGACAAAATACTATGGCTTCCGGACGGAGTTCCCTTGTTGTTTGTCCAAACCAAAAATAGTCTGTTTCAGATAAATCCACGTTGTAGATGAAAAGCAAACCTGTTTAGTTTTGGACATGTTCATTGACATGGAACACAGATTAATTGGTAACATGCAGTGAAAACACCAACAGTTTTTCCCCACAGGAAAAATTGCAGAACTGAATGAAATTGGGAAGGGCTTTTTTACAAAATGAATATTTTGAGATAAGTTGCGTAAAACGTAACACTATCATTAAAAACATGTGGTCACGCTTAATTGTTTAAAATGCACAGCACCAGCTTTGATAGCCCAGTCAACACTTTCATGGAAATTCATTTTTTGAACTGGCTAGATCCGGTGTGATGGGTTTTATTGCTTAAATTAGCGGCCAATATTAACCTTTAAGTTTGTCCTCCGCACAGCTATTGAAGAGGAATTCAAAGATTTTTCACAGCGACTCAGAAGTTTCACACAAAATCAAATAGATATGCCACATATACCATTCCAGGTTAAACGATCTTACTACTAATTTATTAAACGACGTTAATAATCAAAAGGTGCCAGTTTGAGCGTCCTAATTAATAAAAATACCTCAATGTTTAAACTAAATAAGACTTCTAAGTTTTCTACTGTGAATTATCTCAGCGATTTTGTCAGACAATGCCAACACTATCCATAGGCAACCAGACGTTTATCTTGAATGCAGCTGCAAAACATTTGAGGGATCAGCCTTCTTTATTCCGTTGTCTTCACAGCAAAAAATGGTTACATACACTTATCCCGATTGCTTGTTTCGCAAAGCCCATTTTTTAATTTTATAGAGTGGTCGCATGAACGTGCATTTGAAAGTTTTATGCGGTCTTCCCTGTTGAGTACAAAACTTTGGTGTTAACTGACATACCTCAGCTTGTCAACAAGGGGCTTTCGGGTTCAGTCAGATAGTAGACTAAACTTTCTTGATGAGTGCGTTTCAAATGAGCGTTCCCTGTAGGAGAGGAAATGGTTGTGGATACACATATGGACTCAAAATACCCTGACAGTTCCTGAGGTTCGGTATAACCAAAAGTAGCGTTCGGATCAAGAACAATTATCAAGGTGTTTGAATGAGCCCGTCTTAAGTTATAGTCAATGCATCACCTGTCAGGGCAAAAACCAGCTCGCAATTTGCCTCTCCTGGTACAAAATACTACCTACTGCGATTTGGATGCCCTAGCTAACAGGCTGCACCCACACTGGTATTTACATAATGTTACATCCAGTGCACATATTCTGCTAATGAACTGCTCGATCGTGCATGCGACCGCTTAAGTGAATCTGGTGTCTACACATAACAATGCGGTGGTCGAATAATCCGAGATGTCAGATGCTCTAACTCAAGGGAGGTCACACGGAATTGTGTTCACTACTTCCACTCTATCACCACCATCACTATTTAGGATCACTCGTGGTAAGTGCTATGGAGCGGCTACTTCATGTAATCATAAACAGTTCCCTAATTTGAGTTCGATTAAACCAGTCTCAAAAACGATACTGACAACTCCCAAACTGTATGAACATTTCGGCGTCAACTCTAGATCAGTTTGTCATTTCATACGTGCTTTGGTCCTGGATTTATTAGTTCATTTAGTTGACCCTCGGTTTTGCGATTTCTCATTGCCTGCAGCTTGATTTTATATGCAACGTTCCGTAAGCACATTGACGTTTTCCCATGCGAGATCCACGGACACCAAAGTACTTTCTGTCTCTCTCTGTCCGAACCAGTTCAAATATTAAGTGCCTACGCAAACGTTAACTTCATGTGTGTTATTACGATATCCCTCCGTAACTTTGTCCTTCATATATGGTTGCTTTCTTAGAAATTATCTCACAGAACAAGGTAACGTTAAAACTTCCGTCTTCTTACATGTTTGCTTTTGCCTTTTTTATTTTTACTGTACTACTCTGCATGAACATTCACTTCGAGTCACAAAACACGGGTAAACTTGCCATGACAAGCGCATAATTTGTGAGCCAACAGTGAGCTTTTCACCATATCGATATTGTCAAGGTCCATATTTTTGGGATGATTCGAGGGAGTGAAATATTTTGAAATCTGAAAACGTAGATTTCGTAGTTTGTCTGCACTTGATTTACTAGATTTCCAAATCCCGCTTTTTTGCATGTGTTGGAAGCACACCATATCTGCGTTCTGATCAAATTTTTACCATGACATTACAGCTGCTTTAAGCATAAGTAATGTTGATGATACTATCATAAGAAACAAGTTGTTCTCTGTTTTATTCAAATATTAAAACTGTTCTCATATTTTTGTTAGAAAGTGAGGTATCCCATCTTGTGTGCTTCCAAGAAACACGCCCAAGATTTCCTTGAAACGTAAAGGTTAGAATTACCCAAAATGGAATCACGAATCTTGTGAGACACCAGTTATCCTGAAATATTCAGAAAGATGGCATGTCTTGCCACAACCGCTCGGTAACTTCAGTGCAAACTGTTCATCTAGCAATATTCTGTATATTTAGTCAGACCATCTGTATTTGCACCAACCATCCCGAACCTGAAAACGGTTGCATCTACGCACCCCTTATTTTGAGCTGAAATATACCAAAAGGCCCAAATTATTTAAAAATAAAGGCTATTTGGATTAGTCATTGTGATCTTGAGACAGCCTTTTAAAGAGAAGTAGCGAAACGTGGTAAAGCCCATGGCAAAAAAGTGCGAGTTAGGTAAAGAATTTTACTTTCCGACTTTCCTTGACCTGCTAGAAACCAAATGTGGTTAACTATATTTTTTGGTGTCTTGTGGCTTAAGCGGTGGAGAGGTAGGTCTATTAACCACACTATTAACCACATCCATTAACTTCAGTGTAAGTGCCCAAAATCTGACGGCAGCATATGTAGTAGTTTTCTGCTTATGATTATTTTCATTTCCATGACGCGTCACACGTCGGTCCAGGTTGAACCACTATTTTTGTATGAAAGGTGTACAATGACTGCTAAATGGATATCACTTATTACGCAGTCTTCATTATTCATCCTTAAAAATATCATTATTGTGGAGTTAAAACAATTGATCGCTAGCAATATATATCCCTGTAAAATTTGACGCGTAAAGTGATACCATTTTAGCTCTTGCGGCTGGGGCCCGAAAAGTTTCGGTGGAAGTCTTCCAGGTGCAATCTACCGGAAGTCTCGACTGAAACACTAAATCATACATGGGTATGGACTACCAAGTCTTCAAAATGTGTCGAAATACATGCGCTCCGGAAAATGCGATATTTTGAGTCAAGTGAATCCCAAGTTTCAGCTGTTTATTTGTGGCCAGTTAAGCAGCTTCCTGGACAGATTGTGATATAAGTGGTAATAATTAGGCTATGATTACTCATATGTTAAATAATTATTAAACAAACTAGCTCGCTGAGTTTCGTTTCACCTTGGACACTCAAAAACAGATCCCACTTGACTGTGATACAATGCGATTGTTTGTTAACTTAGCCGTGAACAATACAAAATCCCTTGCGACTCCTATTTGGGATAAATCAGAAAGTGAAGTGAGATGAAATATCCTTCTAAATTAGGAAAACTCCTTGTTTCAGGAATTTCACTTTAGTCCCCAAAATATTTTACTATATTTTCTATTCTTAATAGACAACATGTCGCTCATTATGAGAATGTGACTTATTAGGCTAAGTTTGGATTGTGAGTTTGAGTGGGTTTCGTCACACAAGCCAGACAGAAGCACTATTCATGTAAGTTTCGTGTTAAAGTTTAACATGATGGCATATTCTACTGAAAAGGTCGTCTTGCCTCTTGAGAAGGTAAAAGAAGAATGCTCGTGAAAATCTTAACAGTAATCTGGATGAGGCATACCATCGCTACAAATCCGTCTACCTACTTTAGTGATCTCCAAGACGAACGAAATGGCAAGTAGATACATATTCTCGTACTTTTCAGCATATTTATTCCCTATTAACATTGCTTTCTTCCGTATCCGCTTTGTACGAATGCCGTAGTCAACGACTGCTACTGTTTGTAAGGTCGGAGACGGTAGTATTCATTTTTCTTCTATACGACTAGGTGTCACGATTTATTTATGTATTTCAAGGTGGATGTCTAGTGTATGTAGCCTTGGGACCCATTTTTGGTGCAAGACTTGATTGGTTGGTTGCGTATAATTTGCGGGATTCACTGGAGTGTATGTGTAGGGTTTGTTTCTGACCTGAACAGTTGTGCAGACAGGAAGCCATTACACCCGAAAGGACGTCCGAAATCCCGCAAAGACCACAGGAGGTAAGCGTAGATAAGTTATTTGTCTTCTCTGCTCGGGGGGCAAGTCGGACGAAATGCAGTTAATAAACATTTTGAACAAATTCAACGGTTCACACCGGACAAAAGCTGCAGGGATGAGTGTGTAGGGGTCGGATTGCTTATTGTTATTCTTTACGGCTGAATGACTTTCCGGGGGCAGCAGTTTTTCTCAGCCTGGTTGAACAATTTTGAATGAAGTGCATTAACAATACCACTAAACTAGGTCACGACTGGTAACTTTGCACTGTTGTAAACAGGGTGTAGTAGAATGAAAGTTATGAAGTGATAATGATGATGGAATAACCATGATGAAATCCAGGATGACGTTCCTATGCCGGGCCATTCTGAAATAACATATCATATCAGGACCTCATCCAGTTATCAAGGACTTTACGGGCTTCTCCTGAGTTGCAGTGGTTGTGACCCATGTCCAATCTCAAGTTCGATTAAACCATCACTCTTCGCCAATAACCCGATTGCACTGTCAATTGATCGACGGGCTGTATACAGGTGAGTCAGTAGGAATCTCTGTTCATCCGCATAGTTGATAGTTCGGCAAGTGGTTTACGATCCTATATATATATATATATATATATATATAAATAATCTGTATCATATGTCGTGCCTTTCATTTATAGTGAATGATAAACTTTTGATTTAACACGTCATTTCAGTAGGTTTTATGTTGGGTAAACAGGAATTTTAATCTTTATGATGATGCAAAACGAAACGTAATTCCAAAACTTGGGCTACCATTCATCGTGTGGTTTGGGGTTTCACATACTTTAACTTAATCCCACTCCCAAAGACTGTTTTGGACAAATCGATCAAAAGTCGTTCAAAGCGTGATTTCCGCTCAAGAAATTTAGTAAACTTCTGGAACTAGCAGTGACGTGCGTAAATGAATGAAAGTATATCATTTATGGCACTTAACTGACCGTGTTTTTATAAACCTTTGCAACACTGCCCTAGAGTTTGTTCGGGTGTGAGATATTTCCTCTGAGTGAAACAACCAGCGAGATTGGTGGCCTTTGTGATCATAAAGCAAGACGCATTATCAAATAGACCAAGATGGCGACACTGACAACTCTGCGACGGTGTAACTGACAAGCAAACCTTTAGAACCTAAGTACGATCCCGACCACGACTAGAAGTGGTTTACTGTTCTTGCCTGGGGTTTCTTAGTTGAGAACGAGAGGCAGGCAGATCAAAAATCGTTGAGGGCGATGCCGTCAAAATGTCAGTCTTTGATGACCAATCAAGCAAACTCGGATGATCGTTCTTCAACTTAAAGTGCCACTTCACTCCTTACTGTTTCTCTGGTCTCAATCTATGCACATGTGGTTGTTTCCTAGGCTGAAACAAAAGTCCTTTGCCCTGAAGTCACTGTAATCTGTCACTGCCATTTTTGTTTCCTCATCCGTGTTGTGACTGATAGGTGCTAATTCTAGCCAAAGGTGCATTCAACAACAGGGAAAGAAATGAAAAACCTTGTGAATATGCCCAAGCATAAAAGAAATGGTAGACGGACTTTTTGCTATAAACTTCATCTGTATTATATCTCCCAAATTTTACCACGAAACTTAGCGCTATCAATTTAAAACAGTAGCTACGGTTATTGTGTCAATGTGTGCACTGTTGCCACTACTGCACTAACTCAATTGCACGTCATGACAAATTGTGTTGAATATACGATAGACAAATATCCCTTAGAATCTGTTTATCTTATTTCTTATGAGAAAAAAATATGTAATCGAAAGTTCTACAAAAAAATCGGTTAACCGCAGCATTGGAAAAAGTAACCACCAGTCGGGGTGGATCATATATTGACAAAATTTAACGCTTCAGGTTGTTGGACAACAAACCAATGGAAATTGACAGAAATAGTTTGAGTGACCACTTCAACATTTTAGAAAAAATAGTTCTTAGATATGCATAAGTGTAAAATTTTCTTTGATTACATAAATTTGAAGGACATTTCCAAAAAGCCTTTTTCTGAGCTTGAGAAATTCCAAGACTCGAGTTTACTGAGATCGTTTTTAAAGTGATATAGTGGGAAATCCAACACTCCTGTCATCATCAACGAATAAAGCAGCACTTTCATCTTATAAGTGTGAAAAATAAGAGAGTTTCTTCCGGACGCAGTGAGGAAATTAATACTGTTGTAAGTAAAAGTGAAGTGTGAACGCTTAAACAAAAAATTGGCTACCGTAGTGTAGCCTGTGACATCCGACATAAAGTGGCTAAACTAGCTTAACCTAGCTGGCAGTAGTTCATCTACGAACTGTCTTCGACCGCACAGACTCCCATTCTTAGATGTCTGCCAGCTGAACTAGCATAAGCAGCCCGCCAGTTTTCCGTTTACCCAACTTGCTGATGCTACCGCTTGTGAGTATATTTCACGGCCTGGCCCGAAAAAACTGGCTTGGTAAGAGAAAAGCCATGAATGTTGTCGACAATGAACTAGTTGCCATCTTGCTTTCCCAACTGGTTGGTAGGTCAAACTAAGCTATTGATAAACGCCTAATTGTTGCTTTACTGTTCCTACGAATAGGCAGGTTCCGGACATTCCGTTTTTGCCATCTCAACCGTGTTACAATATAATATTAAATTACAGTATAAAAACATGAAAATTATGATGGAAGTCCTTCTTCAACAACCCGTTTTATTGGTGACTCAGCGCAGTGTTACCAGCCAGCAGCAGCAAAACTCTGGAAGATATTTTTCAGTTAACCTCGCAACCGTTGGATTGGATATGCTCCCTCCTCAATGAACTGTCTTGCCTGCATCTATCTAAGCCAGCCGGCAAGACAATTGATTCACACGGGTCCCAGTTAGCTCTGATAATATAGGTGTTACTGCAGAAGTTGTAAGTAGCTGTTATATTTGTGGAGTTCGCGTTCCTATTATGATTGCCTGAGACCTTCGCCTTACGGCATGGGAGAGTTATTCTGGATAGTTCACACCATAGAGGATGAAGCTTTGGACTCTTCTGAGTGTAAGCTGTACTGCATGAACCTGCCGTGTTGAGACCAAACCCTGAAAATTAAACAGGGAGGGTGCGCGTTCGTGGAATGTTAATAAGACAAACTTTATTTGTCAGGTGCCTAGGGTTGAAATCCCGCTAACGTTGGTGAGCTGTATTAAGATTAATACTAGGACTTGACGCATTTGCACTGTGGCGCTCTCAAAACCATGCACGCATTAGACGTCTCTCATGCAGTTATCTTACGTTATGGCGGTACATTGACTGGCGACCGAGAAGATGGCTCTGGGTCTGCTTTTCCTTAGCATTTATGTAGGCAGCTGTAATAACCAACAGCAGTATGTTCTCTTAAACTTCCATTTTCTTGCAGCTTATTAAAATTCAGCACCTAAGATATCGAGTTTAAACAACAGAGCTTTGCTCATTTGTTTCTCCCATATAGGGACTTCACTTCCTATTTGACGTACTTTCGCAAAATTCAGTATTGTATCGATCGACAGAACAATAACCTCCGGGTAATTCCTGAGATATTTCGACTGACAAGTCAGAAATTTTGACCGTCTTCTGAAGCCCCGTTTGATGACCTGGATGCTGGCACCACCGAATAAGCTCTCTACTAGAACAACACTTTCATTTTGTTAGTCCATATCCTGTGTGTGTGTTGCGGTGAGACCAAAGGTCCGTCCCAGAAAGCTTCTCAGCTAGGTCCAGCTTAAATGCTCTTATCACGGTTGTAGAGACTTCGCATTATTTTTTAGCTCAGTCACTCAATGATAGCTGGAAAGTCCTGTATGCACTATCAAACCATTAGATGATCACGCTCCTGCAATTGGGTTAAAATGAATTAAAATATTTATAGCTGACTGCACAGACCATATAAGAGGTTTTCGGCTATTGGATGCTAGGAGTTATTGCACAGAGAATATTAAATTTGTTGACTACCTGTTTGGTCACTGAGTCAGGCAAATTTTTTGACCTCCTAAATGTAATTGTGCATATTCCAGATCTCCTTTCTAGTGAGGTGAGGAGCAAAACCTTGTTGCAATTTGCTCTTACCTTCTCGGAAGGCACTTATAGCCGCTACATCTGATTCACAGTTTAGAAATTATTGGCTGTGATTAAATCAGATCAAATTTCACAAAACTGAGAAATGAAAATCAGTTTGATCATTGCAAAACATTGTAATAAAAACCGTTTTTGAGGGCTGGGAATAAATTCCAAAAACAGATAATTTCAACGTTAAAGGAGAGGGTGTAAAGCTTATTGAATTTCTGGTTAACGTTGCACTACATAACTGTAAACTAGAATGAAGAACTGTAAGCATGCAACCACCGATATTCAGGTAAGTTTCATTTTTTTTGGTAGATACTATTCGAATATTCTAAGACAGTAAGTGTGTAACGGTCAATCAAACTTCTCGAATCAAGCTCCTGCGACGAAATCCAACGAATCTCAGAATTGAAGACCGCGTATAAAACTCCATACACGCAACTTTTTTTGTGTCTTCAAAGAGAAATGCGAAATCTGGTTACAGTAATCATTTGTTTCCATTCCTCAGTTTATACCCTTTTTTGGTATTCTTTTTTGCCATTACCCACGTGTCTTCCTTAATCAGTTCGACTATCGTACACTGTTCTTTTCGCTCACTACTGAGAATGATAGTCTGGATGCGGTCTGTAATGAGGAACTGGCCTAATATTATATCTTACTGAAAATATATCAGTCCAACAACGCTTAAGATGCGCAGGTGCTTGTATCAAGTCACGTTTTTTCACCATTTTAGAAGGTAAACATTTTCACAATACAGTGGCAAAAGTCATAAATTCATAAACGTATTAAGCAAACGGTCCCAACGCCAAGCGAACTTCCTTTTAGTGAAACTCCCCCGCACGAGAGAATGATTCTCGTCATTAGCAGGAATGATTAACCTTGGCCAGTACAGAAATGTAATGATATATCTGATGAGCAGTCTCCAACAACTCGCAAGACCCTGACACAATGAAATAATTGCCGTTTCGAATTTTGAGCCTAATCAATCTGTCGTTACCGTTGGAGTGCTCTCATGAATGTCTGGTCAGATAAAACTAAAGAGATTTCCAGCATATCCGAAAAGGTCGATGGAACTTCCGAGAGATCGGCACATGTTTCATTGCATTTAATCGTCCATGCACCGTACGGCAATAGTTAGCTCTTAAGCAACATGATCAGATTTTAAATTGTGCGCAAAGTTTGGCATCACAAGTGTAGTGACCAGCTTTTAGGCGAGGCCTGCTAAGATGTACCATAGTGTAGGTGAAGTAGTCGGTAGTGATACATAAATTTGGCAAATGAACTTGAGTCAAATTGACTAGAAACATCATCACTTATTTTCGGACAAGGATAAATAAAGCAGTATATTTGCAAAAGCGATGTTTCCTGTGAACTTTCAAATGGCCGAAGATTTTCAGTTAACTTCTAGGAGCATTTGCACCTCCAAATGAAGAGGCAGATTAATTGAACGTGATAACAACAAACATGACAAATACCTCTCTAAAAATGAAGCCAAAATATTTTTTACGGTTATTTTGCCATTTTTATTTCCTTCTAGAGATATTAAACACGACTGTGGACAATAATCAAATATATCCTAGTAGTTCTTTACGTCTAAGGTCCACTGACTAGCTTCTAATAATTTACCTGACAAGTTTTTTTGTTCTTTACCTCTAATTTAGTGTGCCCGTGATTTTTTGCATACTCATGACGGCGATGAATGTCATTTGAGTCTACAATTAACACGTTCACCATAAGGTTTCCGAAAACCTGGCAGCTCACAACGAAAATCGCTCTTCTTGGGGCTCATAAGTTTAAATCATTTCCCAAGTCCCCTTAAATCCTACGTTCTTGTGGAACTCAAATTAGACAGAATACATCAAACAACCCAACTTTCCACTAATTTGCTTTTGACGGAAGATTCAAACGTAAATGAATTTCTGGTGTGCTGATAAAGTTATTTAGCGGACCGGTTGAATTCAATTTTATCACGCTAAATATCCACGTTACACAGTGCTTAATATCTACCAGATTGTGCCACCCAATGAAGACATAATTTATCCAGTTGCCTTGAATAATTTGTCCCTCTATCACGAAGTGGGCCGTCGAATAAATGTGCAAATAAATACTCGGATGGCTCAAATCGTTCATTAGTCTGCTGGAAGATCATTGTGTATCCTTAGCACTTCCTCCTTAGCACATTCTATTATGTATCTCTAAATTCCATAAAAACCAGTATTTTTTCCACCAATAGAAGCCTTGCCGTTGTTTCAAAAGACCAATAGTTTTAGGTTACTTCTGTTGTTGCAAACAAAATACCACATAATTCTGTGTCATATCCATTGTTGAAACTGCTTGCATCTGTACCTGTTGTCCATAAAAGAGCCCGGACGATATGCATTCCGCAAACGAGTTTGGGTTCAATAAGAATTCGTCACTCCTTTGCGCAAAGTCGAAATCACTCTGGTACAATCAACATTGTGCCCTTCATTGTGGAATTTAGAGGACTGGTCTTGAGTGTTACTAAGCTCTTCAATTTTGAGTAAAATTTTGAGATCGACTAGCAGGTTGTATAGTGACCAGTGTTTTTCTTTTAATTCACTAAACCCACAAAATTATGTGTATGCGACGCCTTATCAT
Source organism: Opisthorchis viverrini (assembly GCF_000715545.1). Classification (NCBI taxonomy): domain Eukaryota; kingdom Metazoa; phylum Platyhelminthes; class Trematoda; order Opisthorchiida; family Opisthorchiidae; genus Opisthorchis; species Opisthorchis viverrini. Next base: position 940,953 of record NW_008751841.1, read on the forward strand.
TTCACATTAACTTACAGCAACCCACGTATTGACTGATGTCGCGACTTGCACTGCGTCGTTCAAATCAACCCAAGGATCCGGAGCCTCAAAACCCTGCCTCTCATTTGGTGAATATTGGACGTGTGGTTGGGAGAGCTGGACCGGACTTGGTGTGGCGAATTCACGAAGCGAAATGTATTACCACAAATGAGGTTTGTTATTAAAGATTGTCAACCAAATTAAGTTAGGTTTCTTTGGTATTGCTAGGATTGAAAGCCGATGGAAACGAATTTTGCTTAATCACGCTGTAACTATAATTAACACTAATTAACTTGAAGGTGAATTAAAAAATGAATGCAATAAAAGCATGTTAGTGATACTCAAGTTTTGTTATCAGCAACTAGACCCCACAGAACGTTTGGGATTTATTGCACGACAAAAAGTTATCACAGTGCTATTCTCCAGCGACATCTGTGTCGGAATAACAGTACGATTTGTCAAAAACCGTAGAGAATATTCGATATGCTACCGAATTTCGTTCACAATGTTTTAATTATGAAATTCAGTTGTGCTCGAGTAGCGTTGGTGAGCGAATGCACTAGATCCAGGTCGTTATTTTCCGACAGTCCGCATGCATCTGCCAACTCCTAACTTCATATAATACGGTGAGCCAAATAGGTGACCATTTTGTCTGTTTTGTTCTCAAAGTTATCGGACCGTGTTATCAAGTAACATGAGGTTCTCTTCGCTTGAGTTAGCTGCAATTTTTCTCCGGTGTGGCAGTAAATCAAATCTTATATAGACAGATTTTGTCTGAGAAAAAAGGTCATAAGAATACTATTACATTACTCCTAAGGCTGAATAAAACCGTTGCATAGCAGATTTTCAGATTTGCTCTGGGTTCAACATATCCGGTGAACACCTAATTTTGTGTTTGAATGTAAAACAGAACTTAGAAATATTCCGCCATACGCACCATCAATGCAAGGGAAACAAGAGGAGGCTTTCATGCAGAACTTTCAGTTGAAAAAAGTAAAGAGAATGAAATTGACTTAATAATGCATTAAAATCATCGAAATCCACAATGCACGATAAATTGCACACAAATTAGAAGCAATGGACACATTAAACCGAGTAGAATGCAAACAAATTTCCCAAGAAGATAGTCGTTTCCCCCGGATCCGCCTTAGCTAGTTGATAAATATTATCCCTTGAAATTTCAACACTTTCGTATCCGTTTGTTGAAAATCGGACATTTAATAAGACAATGTTACTGATAAAAAATGCTTCTATTCAATTATTTCCGGCGCGGGGAGTAGTCACGTCACGCTTGCTTGAATAGTACTCTTATGCTCCAGGCTTGGTCACACGTCCAGCACAGGACAAAGAAAAACCGTCGAGCACTATGTCTGCCCTTGTCAAATTCTCCCAGCTCATATCGGCGAATGAACCTGGATTGGTTTTTCTGCCGTCTGACAAATAATGCAAACTACCATATCAGCACGCGCTCAGCGATAGTAAATTTTCACGCCTCAGTGATGTGCAATTTTTCTGATGCCTCAGGGGATTAACTGAGACAGCATACTATTTTAGATCCTGAGCGAAAAAGCCAATATGAGCGAACCCTATTAACCGAGTTGCAGTAAATGTGTGATAGTTTAAATTCCAACCACTGAACAAACTGAGCTATGTTTACGAAATCCGTCAGATGATCAACCACTATGAATCGCACGGGGTTTCTTACAAGCTGTTCGGATTTCACACCAACTGAAATATGAGAGGGCCATCGTGCAGCACAGTGACACGAAAAACACCATAAACGACAGATTCAGTCGAGTATCCCATAAAAACCAAATCGATTTGCGAATAAGTGTACTTGTTATACCCGGTTCCTTGTGAATTTGAAGGTGGTTAATCAACCTTGTTGCATACCAGTTACTTTTGCTAGCACCACTTGCTGCCAAAAGAATGAAAGAGCGGCGATCATGATTACATGGTTGTCACTTGCTCCCTCATCTGTATTTTCAGTGCTAAGTATGATGCACTGGAGGTCCTATTGTTATCACGAGCAATTTGAGGTGAAATCGATTTTATCTGACATGCACCTCATTCCGTTTAGTAATTTGCGCAGCAGGGTTCCACAATGTTTACCAGGAATCAAACCCTTTTGACAAAGAACATCCAAAATGTTCAGAAGAACAGTCGGTGACAGTTTGCTTACATTGCAAAGCTCTGGTGGTTTATTTTTCACATCTAGGGAAGTAAATCTATTTTCGTTCAAAATTCCACATAGAGGAAGCACCTGCATTTCCATCTGCACTCAGTTACTCATCTTTTGCTTCACCATATGTCAACTAGATAGCCGTAATTCGCCCGCCACTCCTTATCTCACGACCATTTGCTGAACAATGTTATTGGCGTAGTCCTTTAGCTTTTAACTTAGACTCAGCAAATTATTCCTTTTCTTACTGGGAAACAGTCGAATCAGGGTAGATTTAATCAATTTGTGCACGTTATGCATCCAAGGCCAAACACGCTGATTTGTACCAACCAATATTTAAGACCACACGTACCATGGACTGACTAGCTAGTTTCATAAAGTGAGAGTCCTTTATTGAAAGTGAATTTGTGAAGTTTTAAATGTAGGGCAACTCTGATAGTTTTTTGCCAAGTATATCCTGTGGGGCTGATGGATATAGGGCGCAGAGACTAACGTTACTTTCTCACATTTGGTTAACGTTTGGATGAATGATGAATATGGTATGTAACTATAATCAATATTCTATTGAATTATTAATTTGAATACATAATTCCGGTACACTATACTCTATTTTTCTAAAAGAGTAGTTCTCATTCCGTGAAACGCATCATACAAAATACTGACTCCATATCAGATAAAACTTTCCCGTTAACCATACAATGTGTGACCTATCCTTGAGTGGGCTCTATATCGTACATGGATTTTGCATTTGAATGCAGTCGCGGTGTGGGCATGTATGCAGGGGTTTTCGTCTGGAGGGAGCCGCACAGCAAACGGCAAAGTTACTGATCACCTACTACACACGCAATCTGGTATGGTGGATCAAAAATATACAAAAATTACCATTTCGGCATCTAAAAATAAAGAAGCAGATTCGGTTAATGGGAGCGAAAATAAGCAGGCCGCACAAGGCGTAACGTCCAGTTGCTGAGTGGTTAGTCTAGAAACAGCAACCATATTCAAAATAGTTGGCGTCAGATGAAGTAAAAAACACTGATCACAACGGAATAGCAAAGCTTTCAAGACTCAACCGTGCACCTATCTTCTACGTTTAACATGGGACTTCAATGACACAAAACTGTGAATCACCACAGAAAACGGCATGCATATTTGAGCTCATTAACTCACTCAAAACCAATAGAGAATATTCGCCACATGTACACCAATAAAATGTGTAGTACTATATATCCAGATGTACTTTTTCTGTGTTCCACGTGACGTATGGTTTTACCAGTTTTGCATGCTGAGAGCTGTCTGTATGTCTATCGACTAAGGTCCACTTATCTTTCCAACATATCATGCTGGGACATCATGTGTCGTCCTAACAGAACGACAGCACATATATGTACAAGTAAAGCCACATGGGCGTTGGCTATTTTTCTCTTCCTAGAAATTAAATAGGCCCAATATATTAACATCACAAATGGTGATCGTGGCCTATTAACTTCAAACCATTAACGTTAATCTATATCAGAATAAGAGGCAAATAATAAAAGCATGGGAGAACAGCACAATCACATCCATCCAGCGATTGTCTCATAAATCCCTCTGATCCACAAAAGATTGATGCAACATGTGCGATAAAATTTGAAAATACAGGGTATACCGTATGTTACAATCTTTCTCCAGGTGCAGTTGTTCCGAAAATTGTTTTTTGTGCAGACTTGCCGTGTGGAACGCGAGATTTGAGAACGACATCGACTTCATGTGGTGACAACCAGTTGATTCTTTCCATATTAAAAATTCTAACCTATCTGCTTCCCCGTTTTCAATCTACCAATTTTTATCCGGTGCTCAGCGTTTCTATCGTTTTTCACTGTAACCACTCACAGAACGAGCTGATCGAAAAAAGAGTATCCCTCAGTCTATTAAATCGAAGTGTAATATTGAAACATTATGCTGGTTATCTGAACCATTTTTATTATCAGACTGGATCAGCATTTGTTACCGTAATTCTGTACATTGTTTGTCTCCAAGATTTAGTTTTGTTACAAGTTAACGTCGTTCTCCTGTTGGGACTGCTAGTCACGCTGATACGTTGGTTACATCTCAAAAATGTCCACCTCAGCACCAACAATGTCTTAGTCATTTGTGAATAACTTATTATATTGCGCTATAATTCTCAAGGATCAGCAACGAGTTGGTTTTCACTCCTGTGATCGATTGAAGATGTGATCATAAGTGCGTCATAAATACGGTGCTAAATTGGATGAAAATGATACGTGTTTAGGTTAATAAAAATGAACATTCCATGGTGTTATAATTCAGCATACATAATGTTCCCTCCATCCACACACCTCCAAATACGATGCAGTATCGAAGTGAAGTTGAAATCTTCGCGAGACGTACTTGGTACAACGCTAAAAAAGAAGCCAGGTCGATTTCCATATTGCAAGAAAGTTGTTTTGCAAATAAATATATCTCGTAAATATCACCAAGCTTGGGTTTAAGTAAAATACAAGGCTAACGAAAACTCTGAACCTGTGATAACCCGATTGGCCTAAACATACACTTTCTTATTAAATGACATCGGAAGCATTATTATTCCCTGTAGGATGGTCGGTTTTGGCTAGATGTGACAAGACAACGCTTGAATCCAGGTTTGCCACTCCATGCCTCACTGTTGTGAGGCACAACTAACGTATTTCATATGAAAAACTTCCAGTCGTAGTTCCAACATATGACGGTCGACAACGACGTACAACTGGATACATTGACCACTAATTATAGAAGTGCAATTGAAACCAACACTCAAATTGTTTGCGAGATTATTTGTGATTTCTAGTCTCTCGGTAATCATATTGGTAGAAAAAATGTAAACGTTCTAAAGCTGCACGGTTCTTACCATAAATGGCTGCGAAGAACGATTCATGGCAAATATTTCCTTCCGGAATTTAATTTTCCTTGTAGGTATTTGTTGAAATAAATCCTACTGATTGTCTTTATCAGACGTGGAGTTAAGTTTCTTCCCTGGTTTAGGCGGATGAATTTATTGATTCTTTCTTATCCGTCTTTTGTATAGGTTAGACAGAGCACTTCCGCCCACATTCCATTTTATATCCACGTACACGAAAGACATTTTCTATTATATTCAGTTTTCACGGGAAACTGAATGGTAGGATGAACCGATTTAAGGCACGTTAGATCAGAGGTAGAATCCCACGATCTGTCAGAATAACGCACGGAGAAAAGCGAGTGAATTGTTTGAATAGCAAACCTGGTGATCTAGTTTACCTGATTTCGAAGAATTCCTTAACAAAGTGAATTAATGTAGACCCCTCTTCTACACCACTTTTCCACTAGGACCCTCCTCCCTAAACTGATTTAGCCCTTGTAGGCTTGTTGTATTGACAATTCTTGGAATACTTGGACAAAGATGCTTGTATCTCTGTCGCTGCGATCAGACAGCTATCGAACGTAATCAATTGTCTTGTCGGCCACATATCGGCGATTGCCTAAGCTACGTCCAAAGAAATTATGTGCTGATCAGGCAGTCTTTTCCCTTTACCATAAAGTTAAGGTATTATTGAGTCTACATACTCTAGGTCTTCTCTGATAGGTTCTGGTGACCTCACAGGCTGGTTAGACATGGAATACTACACTCACCTCGATATACAAGGAATGAGCCTTTGTGGTAGGCCTAATTCATGCAATTTTGGTGCACAGTAAAATCATCATATTGTGGTATCAGTAGAACTAATAAGCTCGAACGTACTAAGTGACCTGTGTCTACTCCAGGTGACGTAGCACTTTGGATACGATTTCTTTATGACATAAGTTCACCTTCCCGTTGAAAGTTCAAATCTTGTTTGCGTAGTGAGCCTTATCAACTGAAACGTCTGCACGAATTTCACCACATTTCTTAGGCAGAATCTGATTACCTGTAAAGGCTTGAAGGTTTCAGACTTTTTCTTCTGCTGCAAGTGCCGTTATCTAGATTTTTCCTTAAGGTAGCCATAACTTGAAGCGATCAGTTTTGATTCAAGTTTCATAGGGTTTAAATTTGGAACTATGTCGGATGAGCAATCAAATTGGACCTCACAGTCCGTCGTGAAAGCTTTAGAAACAGGTCAGAAATTAGGATTTACTGATGCTTGTGTAGTCCCAACACCCCCGGGTATTTCATTATTTTGCAGCCAACGTACAACATATTTGGGTGCGAAAAGCAGGTAAATATTAGTCCATTTTAGTTTGTAGCTATAAATGCACACCAAATACTTCCCTGCTGTTGTGGACATCCTATCTTGTGTGTTGTTCTGTTCCCATAAAATCTGCGGGATAAGTCCATCCTATTAAAAAGTGAAAATGAATTTCATTTATGGCCCACTTATTGTGATTCATAGAAAGAAAGCGGCATCGCATTATTATCCAAGGTTTTATTTTGTTATATACCTCTAGCCCGCCTCTGCCAAACTGTGCCTTTTTTTCGCGGGCACAATTAGTGTGCCTGACGTACCATACCAAGGAGTCGTTTTCTTGCCACATTTTCTGAAATGCTTCCTGTTACTTCAAGAATCTGAAAGTTTAGCTTACGTGTACATTCCGCACGTTAGCCATGGTGGAGGCATATTTACCTTCAAATTTACCACAATTTATCAATGAGATTGGGAGATCATTTATCATTATATCGCTCCGCTGTTACATAGCCTTCTAAAGCATTCACGCGCAAACCTATTCACAGGTAGCTAGGATCATATTTGATTTCAACTTCTGTTAAACTTTCTCTCCCACCTGTGCACTTCTCGCCCAGTTAAATGTTACTGGTTACTGGTTGGAAAGTATTTATAATATTCGTATTTGCCATTTAATTCACATCCATAGGCTTGTTCAGTATTTGTGCTGGACAAAAAGTGTGAAAAATTCAGCAAGTCCCGCCGCCGAGATCTGATTCTGGAGTTACTGCGGAATGAATTTCACAACTGCGAAGTTCTCAAGAGTACCCGGTTTCTTGAAGTCAGACTTGGAATGCACGAAAACAAGTAGGTCATCTGTTTTGACTTCACCGTCTAACTGGCGTCGGAGACCTCTGTTCGCATACCATAAGGAACGTATATATGTCTTCACAGTAATCCATGTGAACAACAGAGAGCTCATATGTGCATGCCATGTTTCATATTTCCACAGCTACAACCACAGGTAGCTCTGGCTAGATACATTTATCAAGAACGTTTCTGCTTTTTAAGATGTATGTAAAAATTTGCTAACAAGTGACTTGATAAGGTGCTAAAAAGCCGACTTGGAAACTATCAACCGTGCAGCTCCCTAAACATCAACCATCTTTTATTTTTTGGAAACTCGCATTTCTGTTAATATCAACGAAACACATGTTCCGAAACGCAGCTGAAAGTTGTTCATCAAGCCACTGCCAGTCTTTCCAAACGGCCTTTGGAAGGAGCAAAGCAACCAGTTGCTATAGATGCTCGTCTAATTTTCGTCCTTGCTTGAGTAATTGTGTACCCTATATATCATCATATAAGGGCGTGTGATAATTGCACCTAAGAGGAAGAGTTTTACTCGAAGATCAAGTATCCGGTTAAAAAATAGCAAGATGGCCTCCCTACAGTCTAGTTAAAATTAGATTGGTAGGTCAATCAGCCGCTTCTATCAGGCTGAAAGTAATCACCTGCATGAAACAAATGACATGTGCATCCCCAGGGAGGGTTACACAAGCAACCTCATCTCTTTTACATCAGACATTAGGAGGCAGCAACGGAGAATTGAGAATGAACGTAGTGTGTGACACTGTGGAGAACGTTAAAAACAACTTCATTGTTACTTACATAAACCAACTACAAAGTCGACTTTGTCGTTGTCCATTTTAGTGACTACCTGACTTTTATTGCTGAGCCCATTTATGGCTGCCTAACGGATGCCTTCGAAGAGAAACGAGTAAGTCAAACCACACTAAGGCTTGCAGAAACGTCGAACGGTGCCCTGTCATGCATACTCACAAACGTATTTTTCCAGAACACGGTAACTATCTCAAAGGGATAGCAGCACGCTTTGTGTGATTTAGCCAGGTAAAAACGCATTTGTCACCGATGACTTACGTAACTGGTTATTGTAAACTTCACTAAAATGTCTATATGGACTTTAAAATGAGTGCTGTTGTGGCAGAATTGAAGCATAAACTTTACGGCACAAGAAAATGTAAATATGATAGCATTGAAGGCGGTTTGCCTAATATACTTAAAAAATTATAAATACAGTTCAAAGTTGAAATTGTCAGCAGATTACCTTGCAACAATCGTGTAAACAGACATGTTCGTATCAAGATATCAACTTTCTACGATAATGTTCTACCGTAAATATAGGATTTGAATGTGATTTTCAGCAATGGCCAGTGAACGTTTTCAATCATAATCTCAATGCTAAACCCATATTTGCATGTTTTTTCGTATAAAATATCTGTTACCCAACAGTTAACTAATTCCTATGGAGTTCTCATTGCGCGGCTTAATGTGGTTGGCGTTTGGGGTAATTTCACGTTCAATGGTTCAAAATACAACCTGTTTTATATCCTCTTGCCAACCTGTAAAATCAACCAAGTAAATTGGATTCAAGGGAAAGACGTTTCAAGAGAGTTATCCCGCACAGATAAACAGAGGAGACATTCGCAAAAGGACCATGGATTTAAGTCTTTTGAACGTACTTTATTTGTCAAAACACTACTAAAACTCTAGTCTTTCTCAGATTTTGTAAACATAATTCCAGAAACCTGATTCATTGTGACTCCAAATCATGCTCCCGCATCCACATCTTACTAGCCCGAAAATTACTGACCTAGTTAGCAAAATAACTAAATTGGAAATATGATAACTATTGGCCAGCCACAAAATCCTAGTTTCAGTGGAACAAGGAAAATATCCCTGGTGTGAAATACCACTTTTCCCATTAAAGCCAAAAAGGTTCACGGGGAACCTGTGACGGATTACACTGCGTCCATAATAAGCAGTGTACTAATCAAACTATTATAAATATGGAGTTCTGATTATCACGTCTCTTTCCTTCTACAAATATCCAATTTAAAGCAACCGACATGTGGAGTCGCTGAAAGTTTGCCATCTCAGTGAAGCACATCTATGCTAAAAAAAGCCTAGATGCTCATTTTGTTGTTTAGTCTTTATCGACTGCCATCAGCGCATTTCAAGAATTATCTCGAATCCGTAACTTTCCTGCTAGTAGTCGAATACTTTGCCATTCACTCATGAGCGGTTTGGCTTCCCCTTGAGGTTCTATTAAGCAAGAATGTTTTCTTACAAAAAACAATGCCCAACATAAATGAATTTTGAGCCACTCAGAAACATTATCTTATCCAGTTCATACTAGATATGTCGCTTTCATGCGTCATGGGAAAAATAAACTTTGGAAAACAATGGTTTAACGTCTGATTTACCCTGGACAATGTTGCTGTCAATGTAAAATTGAGCAATTTAGTGCCAAGTGAAGCGCGCTTTTGTTGTAACTGAAACTCCTCACTTATGTTATAATGCAAGATTTCCCCTCTGAACCTTTGCTTGTGTATGTTACTCCCCGGCGTTTTTTGAATAGCTATGGGTGGCTACCTAGTAATGCTAAGTTACCAGCAAACATTTTGCGAGATTGCTGTTGGTATTACTTTATTCATTTGCCCATTGAAGAGCAAACGGATTTTCCGTGCATTCTAGAACTCTAATCAGTCTAAACGAGTGAATTTCCAATATGTGATTACTGTAGACAGTATTTTTCAGAGTTAATCCCGCGTAAAGCCTTGTTCAATACTTCTGCTGGTAAGGTCAATGACATTTACGTCTAAACAACAATAATCAGGCTAAACAACCCAAATTAGATACCAGGCAAACATGGAATATATTTTCTTCCATAAAAACCACTAATCGCGTATGGAATTTGCCACTTGATTTCCCATAAAAATTGTTGGACTGATGTCATTTAGATTATTGTCAGAACTCACTATCACTTAGAAGCTAGGCTGGCACTTTATCTTACAAACTGTCCTTGAAGTTCAATTATCATTCCTACATCGTGGAGTGGATTAAGTTTCAAGTCACTCAGGAGGGATACACTTTTGTCACCCAAGTAAAACCACGCGTCATTGCAAATATTTTCGTTCTCGACAACGCCTGTTTGGATGTTTATGCTACTAGAATTCACCCCACAATAAGATCTAATATCCAATATCATCCAAGGATGTGCTTTATAGCGGTAGAGACAGAGACAAGTGTAACACAGGCGGTTCCCACAGATAATAAGATTGGTTACTAACCAATGATCTATTAAATACCGCTCTCCTGCATGTAGACTGTTATTGAAGACACATTTGTACCTGTATTCCACTAGATTATTTTGGTACTCCTGATCAAAATCTTCCTGCAAGCAGGCGTCAAAATTTTGTATGGAGAGCACACTGTCACTGCTTCATATAAGTAAAAGGAAGTGTCTAGTATGACTCACGTGAACCAGCCCAGGGTTTAGCTGTCTCATCCAGGACTCTCCTATCACCACTAGATTTGTGTGCCAATTTATGGGCCGGATCGATTCGTTCGATAACATAGTAACCCCTACTTGAATTAGTGAGAGGGTTGGTTTTCTGTCTACCCATACATACGTGGTTCTAGGTATTCCTTAAAAAAGTGAGCATTTTATTCTTTGTTATAGGTTCAGATCGAGCGCGGCCTTTGGTTTGTGATGTTCTGAAGAGGTATGTAAGCATTGGGCGACGACTTTACAGTAGGTGACAAATTAGAGCTGGGGCGTAGAGACATGTTTTGATGTCTTGATTAGTGTGTTATTGGATTATTCAGTAAGTGATGTGCGTCCCGATATAGTTAAATTCGTGTTGCAGAGTTGCTTTCAACAAACTCGGCTTACCAACTGCTCACGTACAAGAAAATTATCAGTTGGAAAGCACTTGTATCCAGCCCTTAATCATTGGTTTATCTCCCAGTATCCTCGTATAATCTAGTTTCAGTTGATCTCGGTAAGAACGATATAAATTTGTGGAAGCACCACCAGAATGTCAGTTGGTGTTCACAAACCAATTTCCACAGCCGGTTTAACCTATTTGGCAGGGTAATAACACCATTTGAGTAGGCCCCCTGACCTGATGTGGCGTGCACATATCCTTGGAAATTTGAGCCATGATTATTACACAACACCTTCCGTGTTAGCTACATTAAGTTGTTTATTTATTTCCTGACGGCAAATTATTGTTTCGCATTCAGCCATTTTGGGACGAACTTCTGAGTGGATGGTCGTGGAGCATCGTCTCAGTGCTGGATCCCTTTTACCGCTCGATTAGCGAGCCGATGACGCAAAGCGAACAATGGATTCTGGCAGAATTAGATCAGACTCGGAGATTTGCCTATTCTCAACCGACATTTTATCCTATCAGTGTAGCCAATCTGTGCTGAAAAGCCGAGAAGCTCGGTGAAAGGTTTTCATCCTTATTGGGAATTATACGCATTGTGCATTTAATAAACGTCAGAGAATTCTGCACCAAATAGGATCCTGCCACTGGTCGAAAACTCAAGTGGCTGAACAGTGGTGTGACTAGCTGGCAAAATATGGTTTTACTTATCCTTCACTCACAGAAACTACATCACTTGGTTACGTATTGGCCACCTTTTTAATTGATGGCTTCCAAAAGGAAGCTCCACTCATCTTGTGAAATTATTCATTCTCTGAGCCACTTATCCACTAATAGTATAGTGAGGAGAGTTGATATTTGTAACTGAGATATAGTCCTGTCTTTGTGATTGCTGTTGCTGGTGAATGAAGTGTTTTCGTGTGACAACTGTTTGGAACGTCACGCGTTTGAAGCTCTGAGTTTTGTGAGATGCGCGTTGCTGATAATTCCCAATGAGGATGAGGAATCTGCAGGGGCGTTTTAGCTCTGGCAATACTGACAGCGTGGGACTCTTGCATTTATTTTTCCCCTGTGATACACTAAGCCAGGGGGCTGTTTATGCGAATATTTATTCTTTTTCAGTTCAGTATATCACTGGTTGACAAGTCAGATTATGTATTAATTTATTTTGAAAGATTTATCCTCAGTCAAGTGTATTCTGTTATGCCCCAGAAGTTTGTTTACAATTTCCCTGTCAAAAATCAAATTTCCTGAGCCACCTCTATGAGTTAATGGTCATATGCTGCTGCCTTAGGCAGTGGTCACCGAAGTTCTTGGTGTTTTCAAGGCCCATTCATCATTTCACAGTACGGGTACCATCATCATAAAAGAGAGAAACATTAGTTTTGACAATTATGCTTCATTACCGTGCAAACATGACCATGCAAGCATTTCGTAAGATCACGGAATTTTATTGTTCTGCTAGATACAACTATATATTGCTAGATAATTCTGTTAAAGACAGGGTTTTGAAACCGTCGCTTTTTATTGCTCTACAGGTCACGGATTTTACTGAACTGGACATCATATTTGGAGTGTATCAGGTAAACGTGTTCGTTTCATTTCTGGGCCCCATCGCTTGGAATATTGCGTTGCTGATGTAAACCGATAATGTATGCACAGAGATCTAACCACCTATAAGGACAACACTGCCTTTTGTATCAAGGACACTGAAGTCCTGGCTTCAGAAAGCATTGATGATCTAAGCCACTTATTTCAAAAGTTCAGTGCCTCATGTTTGTGTTTGATCAGACATAAACATTTTGGTAAGTTCGTTCATTAGTTGGCCCATTCAGTCTGGGAATTATAGACAACATTGTTCCTTACGATGAAGCACTTATTTCAAGCCGCTAAAAAGTAAGCATGTATGCTGAGAAGTCTCAATGTCAACAAGAACCATTTTTAGGATTTGAGTCCACAACTCGCTTATAGGTGAAATTCTTTGGCACACAGCGGAAAATAAAAAAAAATCCCCATGAGAATTTTACTGGTATTTCAAGCCGCTAAAAAGTAAGCATGTATGCTGAGAAGTCTCAATGTCAACAAGAACCATTTTTAGGATTTGAGTCCACAACTCGCTTATAGGTGAAATTCTTTGGCACACAGCGGAAAATAAAAAAAAATCCCCATGAGATATTTTACTGGCGTTTCTGTGGTTGAGGGCAAGGTGCTTTCTACTAACTACACTCATAATAAATCTTCCCGAAAGTTGATCGTTCTCCAACTAACATGAGTAATTCTTGCAAAATTTCGTATCTCATTAGCAGGTTACATCGATTTCGAAAAATATACCCTTTGCACGGCACCAGGATACGTGCACTCAGATGTGTCCTGTTCCATAACGAATGCGAAAATGCGTACTGACGTTAGCAGTGTAGACTACCAAGATGACGGCTGAGAGAATACCCTAGAATAGAGAGTGTTTTGTGGCCTTTTTTATTAAAATATGGGAACGCAAACCCAAGTTTAAGGCGGTTAGGCGAGAATTCCAATCCAAATCGTCAATTAGGTATATGACCCGTTGGTTTGGTCTGTGCCAATGGTAATCAATAAGAAAATCTTAAGAAAACATGCAATACAGTTAGCTGTACACCATGTGCATATTTTGGGATCTGTAATAGAATTCGCTTACCGGTACAAACCAATAATTCAGCACAGTACATTCAATACTGTTATACATACACGTTGCGATAGCTTTCACTCCAGTCAGCACCGACAGTACAAATTCCACCGTCCCTACTTTGGGTTTCAGTTGACCGATGCCCTCCGATTTTTGCACAGTACTCAAGAAATGATGCATTGTAATGTCAATCCGGGTGCAGTTCTCCTGGCTGGGGAAGGCAAATGGAAACTGGGTGGTTTAAATTTCATGGAAAAAGTGATTGATACCACCAAAGTAAGTTATTTTGCCCAAACTTTTACCATTTAGATTCAAGCAACGTATATCTTCGGGCACAGCCACTATGTTGTTTTACAGATTTTGTGATGCCAAACGTCTCTATATAGTCAGGATATAAGCAACAGAGGACAAGTTGTTTCTTCCTTTAGTTGACCTGTCCTAGAATGCCCGTTATTGTGTATAAGCTAACTTCAGTTTCGAAATTATTTCTAGTATCATAGAAAACACTCTCAATCGGAATAATGATAAAAAAGGGTGTAGGCTTTCACCTGTTGTGAATCTAGGGCTCTTTCCCATGTTATAAGCGTTTTCTGCGGTGGAAAACCCGTAAAAAATTGCGTTGATTTTTAAAGTTAGAAAAACGACGATATTTATTATGTCAATCCGAGAATCCTGCACTTGATGTAAACGTCTATTTTAACAGACCAGACGTGGTCACCATTTGTTTGCACAGTTCAAAGTAAATGTTTTTTGCAGGCTTCTCCAAAGTTTACTGGTTACTCGGCAAAATTTCCCAAAGCTGCTCAGCCCAATCTCGACTTTATTGCCCCAGAGGCACAAATGCATAATTCAATGTCCCCACTGGCCGATATGTTCTCCCTCGGAATGGTTCTCTGCGCAATTTACAATGAAGGACATTCTCTCATTGAATCCGACTTTAATCCAACAGTTTACGCAAAGCGGATTTCTGAAGTGAGTTCATGAGTTCAGATTAGCCCTCTACCCACAAGGCGATTTGGTTTTTTTAGCGATAAAAATAGTTTATAACCTGCCCATGGATGGATATTTCATGCAGGTTTGTCTTATATACTACTGTGAAATCCGAAGTTGATCTTTGAGAAGGTGGAATTTCTCACCTAAACCAAAGACCGATATTCAGTTTTCCCCAAGGCCCCGGTGATGGACAAATTTCCACCTGCTGTCATGGAAAAAGTGTACTTTGAGGGCTAACCTATGGAAATGCATCATGCCTGATATCAAAATAAACTTGATCGTGCACACTTCGGATAAAAAATCACTGGATAGAATAGCTTGCACCTCCTGACATCCTTTGACCAACGTACTAATCAGTGGAAACACACCTTTGAATCACCCAGATAGGTTTCTCTTAAAATAGTTTTTCAGGTTCTTCATAACACTCATAAAATTTTCTCTCCATGCGGTTGGTTGATGGTTTAACAAGTTTTATTTCAATCAACATTTTGTTGATCAACATTTCCCCTAAATATTTACTAGATTTTCGTTACCCCTGAAGACACGATAATAATACCCTCCACTGTAATCCCTTCCTATTACCTGAAGGAGACATGATGGCGTAAACACTACTAGGTATTCATGCGCGGACAAGCCTAGTCGAGATCAAAAAGTTGCTTTTTTAATATAAGCCCTTAGCTCATTCTGTTTGCACCTCAAGCACTGGACCACAATGAATTATTGAAGAACACCTCTATCACCTGCCTGGGATATTTGTTATTAGACTATGTTGCGTTATTGTGCGCCGCACAGCACATTTTGTCATGGTTCTGTATACTCGCCGAGAAACCCATGATTCTTTGCACACCTGAATGTTTTAATTTAACTAATAGTGAACCAATAATTCATGTTTAGAAGCGCAGTCTCGTGTTAATTGCAGAAGATCCAGGGCCGAATTCGTTTGGAGAACGATAGGCCACTATGAGTGGCCATTTGCAATCAGCATGTGAGGAGTTTGTTTACGAAAAATCATCGTAACATCCTCGCAGAGAGTCGGGTGAGGACTGCAGATAAACGCCGAATTGGCATCTACTGTCCTGAAGCTGATAAACAATGGAAGTTGAAAAACATTGAAAATTTACCAATATAATCGTAAGTAAAACGCAAACCGCCACTAGCATGTTAGGCCCAAAAAGATACTCGCAAGTGTCTTGCCAACCATAGGGACGTGGGTCGAACAATGAGAAATCAAAACTTAGCTCACATAAACCAGTGCATTGACGCAGTTTCCACATACCAAGTTATCATTTTATTTGCATACTAGTTAATAAATTTTTTGTGAAGGTCATTACGACGGTGCTTTAATCTATTTGATTTTGTGATAATTGTGCCGAATTACGGTTGAATTACACAGAATTTTAACCATTTGGAAACTGCTGAACACTTGCGTTTTCAAGGGGCCGTTTTTCGTATACTTTCACTCATAAGCAAGGTTTGGCAAAGCTTTAGTGAAACGCACTCACACGTACATACATGCTGTGAATGAGTGTATTCATGGAGAGGTAATTACTTGTGGCTTCCATCTATTTGATAACATTATTGTGTTTAGGTAAAATTGACTGATGATGCACAAGATTAGAAATTTGCCCCTTTTATTAAGTCCTTTGAAGCGGCCAGGTGGTATGTGTCACTATGTGTTGAAATTATATCTACTTGCATCGGATGTAGACACGAACCATAAAATACTTTTAGACAAGTACACATTAGCAAAAGATAACCGAGGGCGAAGCGCTTTTACGAATGCTTAGTGCGAATATTATCTGTCCAATCACAAAAGTCAGTTTTCAATGCTTTTGAATCGATAAGACCAGTCTGCAGGGTAGTTAAGCATGGTAACACACGCCAGGTACTTCTGATTAATATTACGAAGCAAGCCTAAGACTCAGCTTAATGAGTCACATAAGTTAGTGATTTCCACTATATTTCAGTTGCTCCAGAAGTTTCACACTCAACAGTATGCGTACCGGTGAAGCGATTTGCATTTTGGCAAAATACTTGAAAGCCAGTCATCTAGCTGGACTGGCAGACCAACTGCTACGTTTAAGGGAATGCTATAGCATTTACGGGCAATGCTATGATATAATATGAGCTAATCTGTACATATCACGCGTAATCCATTCAAATATTTGGTGCAAAATAAAATCAGACTGCTTATCAACAAAGCTATTGTAAGGAACAACAACAAGAAAGGAAATGTTCTGTAAGCAAAAAGGTCAGATCTTCAAATAGAATAGCTTTAGTGATAGTGAAACGATTCGGGAAAACAGGCCACTTACTTGATAATATGTTCGTACTTAATGAAGAACGCTAGACATATCGTTTGACGCAATTTTTGGTATATGTCAGCATTTGTACAGTACAGTATTTGCACGTCATTACCAAACGGGTGACTGACGCGGTTCCCTTGTTGGTGCATCTGATACATGAAGCGCAAGTGACAGACAGGTAACTAGGCGCGTGGGCAGAGTTTCTGCAAGACCAGCTGCCGAACATACAATATCATTGATACATAACACGAGGGGCAGTTGCCGTTTGATGTTGCACTAAAACTAACAGTAGTATTTCTGCAGTGTGTCTCCTATTTTGGTGCTCGCTTAGTTCCCTAATCTCCGTAATCCCGTTTCACCGCGCGACTACCTACCGGGGTTGAGATTCTGGGCGCAGACAACAACTCTGTCGTACTGCAGGTGAAAGAAATCATTCAGAGAGGTGTATCACATTTGTTATAAATAATTCGACCTTGAAAGTTCTTTGATCTTTCAATCATTTGCACCGGGTTTTAAAATTGACTTAAATGCTTGCACGGGTCAAGTTCGTCAGTAGAATTTGCATTTGGTGTTTATTGTAATTCAGTTTGAATTAACTGAGTTGGAAGGAGAGTATTGCGCCCAGTAATAAAACAGTTTCGGCAGCCGTAACCATAGTAATTAGCATTCCAAAAACACATAGTAGCTATTCACTTAGCAAAAACCAAACGTTTATATGATAGCGATCAAGAATTGTTTCAAACACGGTGTCCCACACAGTGATATCTCCATCTGAATCAGAGATGTGTTTCCAAACCTTTCCAGGTTGACACTTTGAAAAAAGTGTCGAACTGTGATATAAAATTCACCGTTGTCACAAACAATGGATAATTTTTTAACTAATATATCGCACTATTTAATCGAGCGTAGTGCGAATACAGAATAACAATAACGAAAACGCCGGAATGAAAATGTACGTTGTGTGCGGGTAATTGCTGTAAGCATGACAGCGTGGGACCATTTATTCAGAAAAAAATCACACTATCCAAGCATGTCTTTTATTTTATAGCCAACTGGTACTTTATATGAAAATTAAGAACAAACTACGCATTCATGATTCTTCTGTCAGTGCCTGTTTGGATTTGAGTGTTCGACCATAAAGTCCTTGTGAGCCATCGATCATCGCACCGCGAGAACACAATTTGCTGGTGAACATTGTTCACAGAGTCCGACCCATAAAGTCCTTGTGAGCCATCGATCATCGCACCGCGAGAACACAATTTGCTGGTGAACATTGTTCACAGTAAACAGTCCGACAAAAAAAACATGAAACTCGAGACTCAGCGGAAAATCGCTTCCTCAGTATCGATCTACCTTGTTTTGGCAGCAATAGCATTTTGTTCTGGCGCGATAAATTTGTGGGTTTGTATATTTGCTAACAGCAATCCATAAGTAATCCCTGTAGAAATTATTCCAAGTGAACTCGTTTCAAATGTGTGAAGCCTAAGTTGAAATAGAGGCAATGATATGTAAAACATTTTTCAATGTGGCACTACATGCAAAATCCTTCATTTCTTTTCGTCTACTAGTTAGCATCTGCGAAAATCCCATGGGATTTTCCGGAAACGTTTTCAGAGATATGATTCGTTACAGTGAATGTTAACGTACAAGGGAAATTGTAAAACAGTGTGACGTTGCGTTGCACAAAGCAAACTTCCGCACTGAGACAGTCGCAGTAGGAAACGAATTTTTTACACTCCACTGTTTCACTAAGCAATCCACATGGTGTAATTTCTCACTCAACCTTACTTCCCTTAAAACTGTTTCATCTATTTTGTGGTCTTATTTTCTACCAGTCTTGGGATGATGCGCACCTCTACTCTGACTTAGTAACCTGTTCTGTTCACTCTTACGACAGCTACCCCAGAGGTTCGAAAAAATCTCCAGACATCTTCCCAAAGCACTAGTTGAGCCGGTTCGGAAAATGATCAGTGAAGATGTCCGTGACCGTCCAACGTCACAGTTGTTTGCATTGGTACGTTATTACTCAGTGAGCATAATTTTATCCTCGCGAAATATTGTGCTATTATATTTAGGCCCTAATACCCCTGGAATTGCACTTTGTGGCCACGAGTGTTGGGCCTATCTCAAACCCTTTGAAGACATTTCGAAAGCAAGATCAATGAAGTTTTGGATTGCAAGCGTGATATTATTCCTAAATAGAATTCACTTTTATATACATATGATCACCATAAGCAAATTTCTGAGAGCATATAAGCCCTACATGAGAGGAAATGGTATACAGAACTCCATGGTAGTTTCATTACAGCACCAGATAAAAATTAAAAATTCTGGAGGATAAATTGGCTCTTTTGACTGAGTTTGACTCAAAGAATTATACTGGATAAAAATCAAGATATTTTCGATAACTCCTTCAGATAAGCAAATTTCTACTTGTTTCAATGGTCAAATCAACAAACAGTTCCAAAAATATTACTCTTGTGCTTCACGCATGTTGCGCTAATCTCAGATAGGTTTGATTTATCTTTTATTCACAACTTACTAAATTTCATTCTGATTAAAACCCCAGTACTGTCAGTATCTCTGACGTCACACTTCGTCAGTATTACAAACCAGACATACTGGAGAAAAAGTGAATTTCGGGAGCATCACAAGCTCGGTAAATGTGAATTAACCTTGGGCTACGTTCCGAGTCTAATAAACGTGGCTTCTATATGACTGATTAATTCGTTTTGCCACTCACTGATTCGGATATCTTCAAACATTT
Source organism: Opisthorchis viverrini (assembly GCF_000715545.1). Classification (NCBI taxonomy): domain Eukaryota; kingdom Metazoa; phylum Platyhelminthes; class Trematoda; order Opisthorchiida; family Opisthorchiidae; genus Opisthorchis; species Opisthorchis viverrini. The sequence goes on from NW_008751841.1 coordinate 960,783, forward strand.
TACTCTATATCAGAATGAATATAAATTAACAGGCAATAGCATGGTTCTGACAGAAAGCTAATGTACCATCTTATTCATTATTCAAGTGATAAAGATTAGTCCTAAACCTCCCAGCGAATATTCCTTGGGTTTTCTGTACCCGACACAATCACCCATCAATCTGAACGCACTACGTGCTATTCTAGTGTCTGAAGCGACTGCGTATAGTGCTCTCCCTGGTCCAACTATGTCCAATAAGTTTGACGGTTTCTTAGCTGTAAATTTTGGGATCCTTGTGCAACGAAAGTTGATAATATGATAATGTGGCTTCACAATTTTCAAGAAGCAGATGGAATTAAACCCTAGCGATATAGTTTCTCCAAAATTAGTGCTGAAATATACCATTGCGTGTAAGTTAAAATGTTTTTGTCGCTCTGTCAACGTGGTGATCAATTGATTTTCTGCATTGATCATGTGTTTAGTATTTAATACAGCACCAACCTACTCTAAACGGGGGAAACCTGTGATAATACAAAAAATTTAAGGTAAAAAAATACAAGACAAAGGACACAAAGCTCTTCTAGATCACAAAACTCTACAAGACACAATATGCTCTTTTTCACAAGACCCCACGCAGGATTTGCATTAAGCCGCATTATGACTGTGCTAAGTAATGAAAACACTTGAAAAAACAATCACTAAAATCTGGCACTACTGAGCAAACTGACTGACTATGTTTTTGCTGACGTACAACTTATCAACGTCTGTTTGATTGGCATCTCTGACTAGTGATGACTGATCGATTTGTGCAGTGGTCATTGGGCTCCGTGATTTACTCTGTGCACTTTCGGACTAGCTCAGCTCCTGCCCTGAAAAAGACTAAGAGTATCATAAAAACAAAAAAGCTCTATTTAAGCCACAACCGTCAAACCATTCAAACTGTCGGTAAAATCGTAGACCGCACACATGATGGAGAGGCCTCTCTACCACTTAGAACTTCTTGGATGGGATTCAAAAAGACAAGCCCGAAAGACAAAATGCTATTTTGCAAAATAACCTAAATGTTATGGAATATATCCCGCTAAACCCAGTGTGACCTGGCTGGTTGCTCAAAACAAGTGATGTGATGAAGATTCTCATTGCATCTTTTACGGAATTTGATTCAATAATAAAGGAAAGTCGATATGAGTGCAACAGTTGTAAATTATCCGACTTGTAGAATAATAAACAAGTCAAACTATATTCAACTTCGACACCGAAGGCAGGATTTAGGGCATCTGATGGCCTCTATTTAAATTGAATATCAAACTCCACTGAGAAGGAGGGCGTATTCTACAAGGTGTTGGATTCAGTCAGATCTGCGCTTCGAAATGAATCCCCGGATCAATTATATGGTATCTATAAGGTTTTCGAAAATCGGAAAAAGTCTGAGACATATTTGGTCGCGTCAAATTAGATTGATATAGTAAAATGGTTGAAGAATATGGAGGAATAACCTCTCAAGGAAAATACATGGTTTATTTCGGGCACAATTTGCCTGACATGCACACTAATAAATGTTTTGGACGGTGAGTTGAATTAATATAAACGTAATGCATCGGACGGAATGGATGTTTCGATAAATAAAAAACGAGGAAATTGCACTGATTGTTTGCAAAGCAGACGCAAGAGGTGGTGGTAAGTTAACCAAGTACACATCGAATACTAGCGCATGCCCAATCAACTTCCATGGATACAACTTGACCAAAAGACGGTTGCCAAAAATATCCCCTTAAAAACAGTCTAGAATCGGACAAACACTGGGCTCAAGAGGTCATCTCCAAGGCACTAGTACCTGGCTTCTGAAGCAATAATTTAGATAAAATTAATAGTAAAAACAATTCGTGGAACGAACGAAATGAAGTGCTCGATTTTTCTGTACGTATCGCCGCTACCACAAGAAAATCTTTAGAGAACTGAGAGTTATGGACTGAAAGCAAGAATATCACCCTGAAAAACTTAACGAGCTCTACGAAATTTTGGCAACTGGGAGCAATAGTTCTCGCTAGTAGTTGTTGGTACGTTCGCTGAGCTGGGTAGCTGGACTATATACACTTCACCACCACTCAGGGTGACATCGTCAGTGCGGGGTTGAATAAGTAACTTTAACCTTGTCTAATGTAACATCAGAACAATAAGACAGGAAGTCTAAGAGGATGGGACATCTCCAGAGGTACCTGTTCGCCCAACTGCTTGTGAAATATAATCATGTTAAGTGGATAAAACTGAACAGTTTGGACATACTGTGGGCAAACGATTGCTTGGTGGTCACTCACAAGACTGCCTCAAGCCATACACACATAAGGTTAGCTAGAAAGGGGCGAGGGTAGGCTCTTGAGCTGGATCTAGATGCGCGGTGTTCAGAAAACATGCGCATTTTCTGCACGGAAATAATCTAATAAATCCACATTGTGGACGTACGGAAGATGTCAGACGCAAGTAGCTGAATGAAACGAAACTGATAAATAAACATAAGAGCGAAAACCACTGTTTAAAACAGGTTACCGTGGGCCTGGGCAGTGATTCTTATAAAAAATAAAAAGCCTGACTTCCGCCTGCTTGTCTGTAAACAATGCCTCACTTTAGTACGGTGCCAAGAATTATGATAAGAAGAATGAGGTCACATTAGCGCGATCGGGTGCCAGTTTACACACCAGGGCATAGGGTTTACTTTTCAAACCACTACTGGTGTAACGGTGGATGCTACTGATGAGGCATGTGGGTGGTATGTTTCCTCACAAATCCGCTTCGCGTCTCTTGAAAAGAGAGATCCATTATGGAATTTGTGGGGTCGTTTTCTAGCATTTGCTTGCATTTGGTTAACAGTCAATGAATGTCCAGAAAAGTTCAGGAAGATGCGTTTGAGAAGACGGATACATAGATTCTATAAACAAGATGCATTTGAGAGTTTTGCTCCCCTGTCCAATAGTCTGTAACTGTTGAGTTGGTGTTTTCTAGAAAACTTCTCAGCCGCGGCCTTTCCCCTTTCGCTGGTTCGAATATGATTTATTGCTTTTACTGTAAATTATTCTCCTCTTAGGAGAAAGTACCACATTTACGTTTTTGGCCGTAGTTCCTGCAAATTCGTAAAAATAATTTAAAATCAATCAACTCACCGTGATAAAGCGAGCACGCTGCTGGTAATAAATTCTGACAAATCTACTGTTTTTCTAGTATTTTAGCCTCCCAGCTCCAAAGAAAATAAAAATTGCAAATTCTACGTAATATATGTATATAACACTCTTTGGGCTTTTATCTTCCCCGCAGCTCAAAATTTTCAACGAACCTACTGTGCTGTCTTACGAAGGACTACTCTCCCTTGAAAGTCGGTCAATCAACCAAAAGAAAGAATTTTTCAATCGCTTTGCAAAAGTTGTTCCGGAATACGATCCGGTAAGTGTGATTTCATTTTGACGTGGCCATCTACCCTTCAGTATAAACTTTTATTTTTTTGCTTAGCTGGAACATTTTTACCCCTAATCTAGTTGATATCGACAGCTTATTTTCTAATAATGTAGATCTTCCAGCGATCAGAAGGTTTTATTTTACATTTTTGATTGGTAATCGCCATCCCAATATATCAAATTTTTTTAAGCCTGTAGAAATGTGGTTGTCAGTGTCGCCATTTAGTGTTTGTTAAACGTTCATCCGCTTACAATCAATGAGTAGAACTTCTTTTCGATTCTCTGAGCAAAGATGCAGTTTAGACAGTGTCGTCCACTGTGCAACCAAGTCTGGTATATTGCTCTGACAGTAAGCTGAGAGAACACCTTTAGCAAATCGCTCAGTATGCAGCAGAAGACCAGAAGCGATGCAGCTGGCTCATAGCAGATATGTAACGTGTCCTGTTTAGGCGTAAGCTCTCCTTGTCTTCAATCAGAATGAAAAATGTTTCACTATATTGTTTAACTAAATTATGCTGTTTAACTTTCCAAAGTCTTCCTCTGCATTTGACACGAGTGACGCATATTATTTTAGTCATTCTCCCTGTGATCTTCTGCACTGCAATTTTCAAGATTTCCCGTACACTTCCTCCGAATTTTGTTCCGCTTCTCGAAAAAGTTACGCAGGTGTCAAAGTTAACTGTTCCTTACAAACAAACAAAAACCTTTTAGTTATTTTGAACCAATGTTTAAGATTATAACTACTCTGTCCACCTTCTCCATAAAACATCACCAGGTGCACTCGGTGAACCATCACTAAACAAATTGTCTCAAGTTGGGTAGACCAGCGCCGTCGTAAGCTCTTCTAGCTTCCGCTACATCTCTGACTGATTCATGGTCCGGTAAACAAGTGTAGAGGGAAATTTTTCCTGCCGTTTTTCGAGCCTCTAACGCAACACTTAGGCCATCTTGTTAAACCTTAAGGCTTTGGTTCTTTTGGTCGGAAAACTCATGAGAAAATGTGCACAACACTGCATTTGCATTCAGACGATCCAGTGATTCATTCGCTTTGGTGGTTAACTGGTCCATAGTGCAAGATTTAACATGCGCGCAACAATGGATTTTGTGGTGAAGAGGAGAAAGTACTAACGTGTGGCAATCATGTTCCACCTTCTCTCAGCCATCCACGCCAAAGGTTTTGTGTCTGTTCTTCTGTGAAAACTTTTCTGTGACTAACTTCCAAAGGTGGACCTCCAAAATACTCTGAAATATGAAAAAATACGAACGATTCTTGTTTCTACCGCACACTGTTGCGACAGATTTTCCCAGGAACAATCGCTGTAAGATATGTATCATGGATAACAATAGGGATTTCACCAAAACACTTCCAATGTTGGTTTAGAGGCTCTGTCACTTATTTAAGTCGGAATACAATTAGCATCTAGGACTTTGAATTCTTTCTGCACTGGAGGATAGATATTACTTCTGCTCAACTGGGTTGATTTCGCCAGCTGTGCCAGGATGATTTACACCATTTCCACTCCTTATGGATTTTGGTGAGATATGTGTAAAAAATAGTCGGAAAAATGTCTGTAAAACAGTGAGGATTATCATTCAGTTTGGTTTCTTAAAACATGGTCCACTAATGCTTCCAGGTTTTACATTCCACAGGTTTACATGGCACGTTCTTTGACAAGTGCATAAAAGGTGTTTTGTGGAGGTTCTGTTTGTCAACTTTTCAAATATTCATCAGTGCGCTGGTGGAATGAGAAGGTTTGGGATGTGCGCCTTAAGTTAAACGCGTTTGAATGACACTGAACTTAAATGCTCAAATTTTAGTGGGAAATTAACTTTGTCTGTGCTGAAATGCATAAGTACGACCGGGAAATTCTACCGATATTTCAACATGCAGTTGCAACTCCTAAATAAAACAAATGACAGATCCACGACATCTTTGTTATGTTGTTTTGACTTTTGTTCTAAGATCCTACAAGATAATTTTTCAAGTGAGCTGTCAAAACTCTTGAACATCTGTTGTATGTGTGAATTTTGACGTGCTGTGCGTTAAACCTTCGAAGCTGCCTTGTTAGAGATATTAATCGCCTCATTTTTATATCCCGTTTCGAACAAGAAAAGAAGTGTTTTCGGTTTACTACGGTGATGCCTCTAGGCTTACTAAAACACATCATAAAAAGTTACAATGGAAAACCATTTCAGATTATTATTTAGAAGGCGTTCAGTAACCCACAAACAACTCAATTGTCCTAAAACAAGCATTTATCGGCTCTCTCACCTCATATGGTGCAAGAACTCTTGAGCAAACTCACGTAGTTTCTTCTAAGAGTACAACGGTATACTTCTTCAAAATTTGGGACACCAATCGTAACTGGTGGTATTGTAGCATACTCTCGAACATCTCATCATCTTGTTTGATCAAAATGGCACATTTACAAGATCCTTTGTAAGGACTGTAACACCGTAGAAATTGCACAGAGAAGCAGACAACTGAAAGTACATATAGGACAACGGGAAACGTTACACGTTTCGCCACCAAAATCCCTCGTGACATCAGAAGCTTGAAAGAAACTAGGCCATTGAATTTTATTCTCAAATTTGAAACCGCGATATCTTGTCCCGCCAGTATTAAAGAAGAAAATAAATTATAAATGTCTGTTAACGCACGCAGACTTGCACCATCGCCAGCTTAAAAACAGACCTGTATGCCAACCAGAGCAGCTGTCTGCCATCAGCTGGTATATGGTCGAGGCTTATGGACAAATTTTTCAGGGTGAGGAAGTTGTCTAAAATCCATTTCGCATATATGACTACCTTGCCATGACCAATTAGATAAGTCCCTTAAGTATGAATCACACATACTCCTTACCTGCCGAATAACGTGTCCGAGAAACTGAGTGTTTCCATGTGTTATTCCATTACTAATCAATTGATCCACTCAGAAAATGCACTGAGCCTCTACTTTTTCATAAAATAATACCATCCAAAGTAACTTCAAACGCTTCGGATTAGACAGTATATTCCTCCGATACATCTGCCCACCATAAGCCACAGAATTTTTCCTTATCCCAATTGACATCAGGCGGAGTGTGTTTCGTGAATTTTTCAACACAATTGCTTATAACCTGACCATGTAACTACTAACTGTCTGTCAATGTGGTCAATCCTCTCAATCAAGCTTCACAAAGTGGGCAATCGAAGTAGCAGTAAATTAAAATGATGTGAAAATGTAAAAATGTATTCAGTATGGCAGAATTTTCAAAGCACATTTAGTTTGTCCCGATAAAACTTCCTTGAGTATGCAACTTGTCATATGCAATGGCATGTGAAAGTTGGTAGAGTAAACCATATGGTTTTGATATTCTAAAATTTCGATAAGATGTTATTCCAGCGCGTCGAAGTTGGCGTTCTGTCCTCATTAGAGTTCTGTTTAGCGTAACCAGGCTGCTCTCGCCTATACATGATAATGCAGGATGTGTTGACTGAACAGCAGTTATTTTATTCATCAACAACAGAGAATCTGAATCAATTGTAGGCTAAAGTATCTGTATAAATTGAAGCGTAGTTTTTATTTCTACCATTAAATAAGTAACTATGCTGAAACAGGATAACACAAATAAACCACGAAATAATGGGTACATTTTTTGTTTTTCTCTGTCTACTTTAGCAAGCTGATGAAATTTCCGTTGACTGGACAATCCGGGGACAACCAAACTGCTCGTCTTCTCATTGGTCATATTTTAGAATAGGACACTGTATCCATTCGCACAAGCAGTCCAGATACCAAATAAATTTTAGGACTTTCTAGGAAGTATCAAAATGAAATCTTAAGCTATTTTGCACTATTTCAATGACAGCCTACAAACTAAATCTGCAGTGTTTACATCAAGAGGTTTCACAGAATGTTCGGAACACGCTCAAATTTATGAGTGTTATGAAAACATCACAGCGTTTGCCGTCTGCTGAGATAGATAAGAAAAACCGTCGATGGTCAAAATGATATATTACATGATATTTCAATTACAAACGGATCACATTCCCTGTGCTCTGTGGCAGAAGCGAATAGCCGAGAAATATACCATGTCAAAGTAACAAAAAAGTACAATGTATGCTTGAGTTGGCCTTACAGACTGGATCTTATTGTTTTGTAGAATCGGAAATTTCAAATCATTTAGCGACTAAATCAGACAAAAAATGCGTTACAAAATTTAACACCTCCAAAATTTGGTGACTCCCCACATATGATACCTGAACCCCGCATGCTAAATTGTTGTGTGTTTTCATCTCTAGTCAATCCTTACCCTTTAAAAATTTTAGGTCACTCGTAAATGACAGAAACCTAGCGCAGCCATTTTACGTTGAGAACACGTCTGAACGCGCACTACCGCTTAAACACGTTTATTCCAACGTGCCAGAGTAACTTTTAGACGAAGTTAAAATGTCACATAAAACAAAATTTTGAACAGATCGTCATGTACAGATCAATTAAACACTTGTTCTTTGTATAACATCCCTAGACTTGCGGTATTTTTTTCTACCCACTTTATACAAAGCCAAGGCCTACTTCCTAAATTGTTCGGTTATTTTTACGAATATTCACAAGACAATGTCTTATTCTTTCAGAGATATACACCGGACTGAAACTCACAGTCGGGTATGTATCAGAGGTTAATGTAGAGCAGTACGCATACCCAGAAACACTTCTATAAATTGTTCAATCGTAGGAAGCACTTCTCTTCTATCAACGACAATAAAGAAAAAACAATCACAACGTTTTACTTAAGAAAGTCGGCCACGGAACTACACGTCAGAAGCGATGAACGCCAAATAACTATAAACAAACCACCTGAAAGTGCAGGCAATATTCATAGGATCGGCAATGGGTAGGTACCCGCCAGGCGAAAGAACTGGAATAGACCTAGAGAATGTGAAAGTCTTAAGACTTGGACCGCAGTTCACCCAACAGCAGTTAATAGCTAAATAGGTGAAAAGCGCTCTTATATTTACAGAATAAAGGACGTAGAGCTGGCAAACGCATGTTTAGTCAACAGAAGACTGTTTGTGCTTGTCAGCAGGGTGGTGGCTCTGGCAGAAATATTATCAAACTCAGCCGTACCATAATTCGCCCGAGTCTTCGCACTCAACAAGCTGCGGTAAAATTATGAAACAAAAGCAACCCCTCTCAAAATGAATCGCATGAAGTAAAGATTAGGCCTGATCAAACTCATTTAAATTTTCTCCTTACTGATCTATTTGACGGGCAAAACCTCAGCCGAAACCTAACACTAATTTGGCTGACTAGTAGGAAGACACCCCATTGATTAGTTAGCCGTCTGAAAACAATCCAACCCTAGTTCACTGGTCTGGAAAAATCTTTGTGCCAAAAGCGGGGCTTTGCCTATCAACAAACTCACCAAGCGTTTCCATAGTTTCCCGAAACACGAATACACGCACAGAAAAAGAAATAAAGTACGATCAAAAAACAAAATCATTTCAACACTGAGGTTCCAGCTGGGTCCTAACTGAGTGGATTGGTTGATAATTTGGCTCCAGTTTTTGCGCTTCATGAGATTCTTTATAATCACCATTCACGTTGTTTTGCAGGTCTTGCGATACAAACGTATTTTGCCATTGCTTCTAAATTGGTATGAAAAGTCAACAGAGTTGTCTCCATTTGTACTTCCATCCCTGCTAACCATGATTCACGTGGCGGAGAACGATGACTTCGAAGCTTACCTCAGGGAGCCATTAATGAAAATTATGACACAAAGAAAAACGTTACAGGTAGGTCCAAATTGGTACTTGTTGGAAAACCGGTTAGAATAGTTTATCACCCGATATCTGAACATTGGCCAGAGTGGCTTAGACAAGTTATAATGAACTGCTTCAAAGTAGTAACAACATATTAGAAACAAGGTATCTGTTGTTTACAACCATTATGATTACCCGCTACCACGCCACTGGAGAGATACAGTCCCAATTCCTCACGTTCACATCACCAGACATTTGACTGAATGGTCAAAACATTATTCTACCCCATAGCTATAGTGTGGTCGAGCATTATTGTGTGGACAATAGTGCTTTGTTTAGGTTTCACTCTCTGGGGAGAGAGAAAATAACAAATTCCTTCTCAACTTTCCATTCTCATCTAGACCTCCGTTGTGTTCGTGGATTTGATTGAATTTTTTATTTCGCGTCTGACCAAAACCGAGATAGAACAGCACATACTTCCGGAGTTGTTTGTGTGTTTCGAGCCCGTAACAAACAAAACCACGGTGAGCGGAAAAGTTGCATGTCCGTTGTATTCCATGCTGCCTTATCTTTACCCCATAGTTTTGTTGATTATTCAGAAGAAGGAAAATTGTTTTTTTAAGCGCAGGCTAACTGAGCTTTAGTATTACGTACTAGCCCTGGGAAGTTCATTGTTCTGCTCCGCACACCCGTCTTTTCTTCCGTATAGATATGATTTCTTACGATGAATATTGGTAAGATTTTTTTGTTTAGCTTTTATTTCTTGAGTTCGTTAAGAAAGTAATTTTGAGAAATTGGTGAATATAAATAACGTGTGCGAACAATCGAACGTGCTTCAAGCTTCCCTTTGTTTGCACAATACTACGGACGTTACAAAAGTCTGTATTTACAAACACTATTTCTACAGGCTTCCTGGACTGCTTTGAATGTACAGACACAGACCGATTACGACCTGAATCCGAATGTATACAATTGCCCGTGATGTTAGGATGGCATTCTAATAGTTAACAGCCGATGATATTTGTGAATGTTCTGCTCGATGATCTGGTCATTTGGATTGCCATTCTTCCATCAGCAGCCGAGGTGACATCAGTCCTGGTGAGTTGGGGGTACGTCTTCATGCCTCTGTTTGTAGGCCCTGAGCGGTGCGGTCCCTATGAGTATACAACCCGTTGAAGTGTAGGCGGATATTTGGTTGTCTTCCCGTTTGATTAACGTTGGACTGGTCTTTAAATCTGAACTATCCGACTCAATCCATGTGAGCTTGCATCTATCGGTCCCAAAGCCACTGCTCTTGCCATACGATTCATCTTCTTCGTTTCCATTGTCCGACTGAGTTGATGAACTACTTGTAGTGGTATTCCGGCTGAGTTTGTAGTGGACTACTGCTACCAAAAACGGCTTTTCTTGTCTTATTTTTACGGGTCCCAAAACGTCCACGTTTTCCAGACTGCGTTTTTGTCCCTCTGGATTGTGGTGCACTGAAAGCGCTCTCCTGCAAAAACGAAGATTTTTCCGGAAAGCTCACTAAATAATGCCATGAGTTTGCGTTTGGCTAACCCGGGTTCAAATCATTCATTGTTTCTTCTCCTACTTGTATGCCAGCGCCGGCTTCGTACGGTATCAGTTGTTTTGTCAGTGTAAACATAGAGCACAAACACGGGGACATAAGGAAAATGAGATAATATATAGCGATCCATCAGCGGGTACTTTAGTCCTTAAGTTGTTTGTCTGGCTTCCGCTCGGCGCCGCCTAATGTTGGTGAAATTTCTGCATTGTATGTATTCATTTTAAAGTTGAACTAGTAAAGTGAATGGATAATTAAGGCAGGAAGACCGCATGCATCCACTTGCACAGCAATCTCCACATTCATCAGACAGTACGCATATCAAACAAAGTTGCCTACTTCATATGTATCCCTTTAGTGATTAAAACACATCAATACTTGCAGCTAGAATTCTCGCTTATCAGACCGAGCTTTTATTCGTAATCTAACGTCATCAATTAATTCAGGCTTCATCACCGCAGATTCTGCGGTTTGTCACTTCGGGATTAGTCCCCTGAGAGTTATGTAATTAGTGCACCCGGTCACATAGCGTTAACCTCTGGTTTCGGAATCAAATTTTGATACGTAACTCAATGGCAAACTGAATTTGTAGGAATTAACTGTGCCGTAAAAATTTCGCATTCAAATATGACTGTCTAATAATATTAGGCAAACCAATCAACAGATTATTATGGTGCGCGAGTTTCGTCGCCTGGAATTCGTGTCTGCTAAGAAAAGTAACCATCGGGCATTCTCGAGATGCAAGTGTCACGCAAAAACGCAATAAAACTTTACCTTTCTCATATTATAGTTTATTCTGCATTCTTAAAACTCAAAACCAAACCGCAATAGCGAAATTGCCAAAACTTTAGCGAGTTTCAGTGAGTAACCCCTGGAAAACTGGTAAGCAGTAAAAATACATGGGATTTTCGAACCTTTCTCCCCCTAAGGACTATCTCCACTAAAACGAGTTTCGTCCTTCACCAGCTAATTGTTAGTCTAGCTGATTACACTGAGGTAAATTTCTGCCACGACCGGTGTTTTTTCAACATTCGAGTTTCGTTAGACCAGATCTGAAAACTTACCAACTAAGAAAGGTTGAGGCCAAACGGCGTTCCGTGAAATTTTTCTGGGTGAGGCACACGTCGTTTTCCTTACAGTTTGTTTCGCTCAATTGTTCGCCTTTAAACTGGGATTAATGAAGTGTATGAACACATACATGTAAGATATATTCTGATGAAATAGTGCATAAATGTCCAGCTGGAACGTCTGACAATATACATTTGCATACATATAATTCACGTCAATCAACATCACACTTAAATAAAATCAGCTGTAGGCCGGCTAAATTAGCTATTGAAATCATAAAAGTTTATCTTCCTTCAAAATGGAAAGTATACAATAGCCTGACGACAGCATCATATTATACGATGTTAAAAACCACTCATTGTTCATGTTTTAAGGATGAAGATTACTATGATGAATGAACTGATTGTAAGAAGCTCCTTAGAATCAGCCACATCCCTCAGAGATAAAGTAACAATTAGAAAACATATTAGTTATTAATCACGTGACTTTTTATGTTTGCCGAGCTCAGCAACTGATATGACGGACCCGTATACAAACCGGGACGAAAATGCTGACACAACCAGCAAATTACCATTGTATTTGAAGAAGAAATTTTGTCTTAACTTCCGAGGAGAAAAAGTGAAATTGACGTCCCATACCGTGTTGGAACACGCATTCCAATTAGATTAATAAGGACAAATTTGTAAATGTTTGGAAAAATAATGCCCCAACTGTTTCTTCATTTTTCCTTCAAAATACTTGAAACAGGAAACCGTACAAAACGCAATGTCTATCATGCCGTCCTACCTCGAAGAGGATCAGATTCAAAAAAACATCATTCCGAAATTGCGTGAGATGTTCAGTCAAACGGCGAGCGATTCAAAGGTAAGCCAAATTCAAAAAACGCTACAAAACTATTTGATTCATTTTTTCCCCAACTACGTGCACTCCGTGTGTGCGAATTCAGGTGACAAACGGCTTGTACGACCTTTTGTTCGGGATTTTTCAAAATACTGATTTTCCTATTGACAATAATGCACTCGCGGACATTTTGGCCCAGGTTTTCCTGCAAGCGGGAGCCTTTAGGGCACATAAGCGGATGAGTAAAATTTGTTTTGTTTGAGGGTTTTGTGTTTTTATTTGTTTTTGTTATCCTTATTAAGTACCCGCACCAGATTATGCCTGGAAACAGGCTGAAGCTTCGCAGCGACTTAAAAACGAAACACACCCAACGGAGAGACAACTTCCGCAAGAATTTCAATTAAAGGATACAAATTCCTTGAAACCAAAGAGAAATCTTAGTGTTCACTAACATGACTCACTTCGCGAAATGGAAACAGAGCAATCGAAAATTTGCCTGTCAGCCGTGTCAGCAGATTCCTCGTTTCAAAACGCTGCTCCTTCATTAACCTACCAACAGATCAATCTTGGCTAGACCTAACTAACATTAACCAAGTGAGACCAAGAACGCTGCAACGAAAACGCTTTGGCATATTTAGCGATTTATGTGTGAATTTAATATTATAGAGGTATATCATAGGTTTCACTTCTTAAGAATCGTCGTCTCTGTTCTTTGAACTTGACACACTGATTGTGAATGTTCTTCCACTGGGATTCTTGTCTGAGTTTGACCGATCAGAAAACTGTTTGTGGGGATAAAGATAAAACGCTACACATCTGTATTACTGGTCTAGTAGACTGCATTAGTTCGTCTCATTCGTGAATAAGTTCAAAAAATAAACCTCATGTAATCACCCCGAATTCAGAAGATTCCACGAAAAACCCAAGGAATATTTTGTAACCAACCGACAATATGAGTTGATTACCTTGACTTCGTGAGTTGATAACTTGATATTTTTTAGATCTCAACGAAGATGGTGACTATTTTTCTTTAGAAAGCAATATAACAGCTTTGGAAACCTTTTTACAAACTTGAATTCAATGTAAACGTACCCAAGTGCATACAAATTCTTAGTCGTGAATACTATTCCTCGAGTGCACTGAATTACGGATTCTGCTAAACTCACGAAATATTTCAAATTTCTGTAAGATTCGGGAGATTACGATGAACTTCACAGAGCTTCCATTCACCCTCACGCTTACCTGCGGTTAGACCGACACCTGGAGGGAAATCTACATCTTAATAAATGGGCAACCGGAACAAACAACGGAGGCACGAAAACCTCTTATCGTGCCTGTTAGACCCAGGCAGATAACACGATAACAGATAACACCATTCGCGCCTCCTGGAAAGTGCTACAGTACTATGTATGGCGTGCAGTTTGAAGTGTGACGGTAAGAGGCACGCGTGGTGTCGCTGCCTGAGGCCAAATTTGCGTGCTGCTTTACGTTCAATGGCGCATGACTTGGTCAATGTAGGGCGCACACGTCAGATGTATGAGCGAACAAAGGATCGCAAGCTCATCAGAGCTTCGGTAACCAGCTGACTCGTAGGCATATATTTGGTCGCCGGATGTTGCACTTCCGTTTCTGGATTAGAATCACATTTCACCACGGAGAGACCAAGTTATAGCAGCCAGAACTAAATGTGTGAACAGAGAAGACAAAAAAATGCGAGTCTTAAGGATCTAGCTGTTCTTCTTTTATCGGAGTCTGCATGGAGAGGACACTAACAGCAGTAGGTAGAAGACAACGAAACATTCTGGCTACTCATCAGTAGCCTGCGGTGAAATGAGCTGAAAATGTTGGTCATTGTAAGGAACGAACAGTATCTGAACAGTCTCTAAAAGGGGAGGATCAGCCAAGATTAGACTGAGTCGACCGTTAAAACCGAATTGCTGTGCAAATGCGTGCATATAACGTGTACCTAACAAGATATTTGATGGACTTTTTTTAAAATAATCCTAACCCGTTATTAGGATAGTGCGAAAAACCGTTGCGTGTTCATTCACCGCTGGTTATATATAAACAACCTAAAGTGGTGAAGCCAGCGACCCTAATCATTTCAATATATTTTTAAACTCATGGTGCGAAATTTCCCGCCTCATTTGCTCTTCCGCAAAATTTATAGTACCATCCAACCGTGAATTTTTTCGCATGCATTTTTACAAAAATACTCTAATCGCTTGATTTCAGTTAAAGCTATGCGTTCTTGAGTGCATCGAACGACTTCTACCTTCACTGAGCAGTCCAGGCGTTGCTCAAGAAATTGTTGCGTTCCTCAGTACTGTGCGCACAACAGATTCATCAATGCTGAGTTGTATTTTGGGTAAGTGGTAGAGTGATTCTTTTCTCCATTTTAAAACGTTGTGTGTTGCTTTTCGGAGGGTCACTGGGGTTGATAGCTGGCTAGCAAATGTTTCAACCCGAACCCAAGGACGTACTCACCATATCTTTTCGCGTAGCACAAAGATGTTTGCAAGCTAATCGCCAAGCTCGTAGAACGGATCAACTACTATCTATCCAACTGATGGTTTTTGTGCTATGAGTATTCCTGTTCCTCTTTCTGAACCATGTTGAGTGCACCTTTTCATTGTAGCAATCAACAGACACCTGCTGTCTGAACGAAAATTTGGCATAACTTGTTCAACAATTGCTGGCAAGCTTCTCCCTCCTCTTCTGGATGCTCTTACTTCTCCGTTGCTGGGTCTGAATGACGTGAGTATTTTTCTGAAGTAATAACCTATTCTACGGAATTCGGACATTTCATGCTTAGATTATTACAAATACACGCCTACCAAAGAAAAGATCCGTTTCGACAGTTAAAGAAGAATCTCTTGTGATTCTTTACAGTGTACCTGCGAAGTGAAGAGCCACTGGCCTACATTTTGCCTAGTCCAGTATTTCTACAGGAGTATGCGACTTGAAATCATATCAAGTTCTATGCTTCTAATTAAAACAGAGCTTATTTACGTGAAAATTGTACGCTACTAGTACGGAGCTGTAGGTCTCTGATTTATTAAACTTTCATTGAACATTTCGTTCACGTGTCATACAAGTTCACCGTGTTTAAATCAGTAACTGGGCCAACGCTTCATTGCTTCAATTGGTTTACTGTGGATTAACTGGACTTCACAGGATAACACACGTAATGCTGTTTGGATCTCATCCATTTCTGTATCCCAAGTACAGAATATCCCAGATAGGGAATATCTAATAACCAAAAAGTACAAATATCATTTATACTCTGGAAATACAATGTGACGCACTGTTTTTCTACGTCTAGTTATCTCAAACCATTGTGCACTCGTAATATCACTGATTTATGTATAGTGACTCCGTTTGCCAGCCAAGTGATTTGGTTGCAAAGGACGTATTAAAACATCTTCAGTTATTTCATTCTAATTATCAACTATCCTTGTACATTTCCGCTAACTTCTAACAGTTCTGTTAAAAAGAAAATTTGACGGTAATCCACGCCATCGCTTTTTACTTAAAGCTTTTTGTCTTAGTGATACGATTATTTTTGCTCCACACGAGACAACTGAAAGTCCTTCCAAATCCCTCAGATACTGCAGAAGTTTCCTTTAGCCTCGATTTATTGTTCCAGCAAGTTTATTCCTCTCGAGAACATGTTCAACCGGTGACAAACTTACGCGACTAAAACCTCCCATGGGTCATTTCACCCGCCTGCATTTTTCATGAGTAAACAATATGGTCGGACTACGCCAAACCAAATTGATTGTTCAATTGGTCACATGGGAATGGTAAAATACAGACGTCTACAGGTCGGCTGGAGTTTGCACTTGCCAGAAACACTGAGTAAATAAGACAACCGTATCTGTCCTGGTGTGATCATCTCAACCCAAACTGACTTGGGCGACAACGAAGTTCACTCGCGATTGAAAGCACTAATATTTAAAACCTATCCTTTTAAAAACCATCACGATTATTGTGAACTTGGACTCAACTGTTAGTGTCGATTGAATATCCTTGGGTTCAACAGCACTCCACTTTCAATAAACTGAAACATGCTTATACACTACTTAAAAGCTTGCTGAAAAATATTCGACAGCCCACGACCGGTTTCGCCCTTCTTGGGGCCCATCAGGTAGGCTCAGTTCCCGAGTTTCCGTCAACCTTATTTCTTAGTTGGACCCAAATTTCAGCACATTCAGTTGCTTAAAAAAGCCATAAACAAGAGATTCAGCTGGATTCTAGGTGAGTCTCCCGCAAAACCTAATTTGTTTGCAAATGAGTGCATTTCACTGGAATATGTTTTCTTACCTTGTGTTGAGTCAAGTTAAGTGACATAAACCAAATAACTAACAACCACCTAATCTACCAGACAAAGTATATGATCCAATGAATGTTCTGAAAGTCAGTGTGTACGAATATTGGGGAGATTGTTTTGTCAAAATGAGGGAAAGTCAAAACGGATTAACAATGCGCACTAATGACAGACTAATTAACTAACAATCCCTGAATGTATTTTTATTTGTTGCGAATATATTCACGGTCATAAAGAGTAGATTTCCTTTTAAAGGAAATTATCACGCTGGGGGACTATTTAAGCAGGTCCTTTGGATGGTTCTTCTTTAAGGAACCACATTTGGTTGGGTTATTTGCCTGAACAAGAAAAAGTACTCTTTTAAGAAAAAAATAGTTTACCTCAGAAATCCTGAAACATCGCTTCAGTCAACTCAAATGGATTTTGCTAAGACTAACAAAAGTAATGGAGATACCCAGGCAGAAATTTTTTTTTAATTCAACAAGCAGCTCAACTGCATAAATAGGGTTAGGGTTTTAGTCCACCCAGACTTGCATCAGCACTTAGGTGTCAAGCGCATACCAGTGAGGCAGAATCATCTACATAATATAATATTCTTTGCAGTATGGTAGCGTCAGGTCCAATTAGAGACATAGCGTCTACGTACTCAATATCTGTGAGCGAATGCCCCAGAAGCACTTCGACGGCATAGACCTTAGAGGCTGGTGGTGGGTCTTCCATTATCTTGCAGATAACGAAGTTGGAATTAAAAGCGTAAGAGGACTACTTTTCCTGACACTAGTTGATGTGGTGAACTCCGGTGACAGCTTTCCCTAAACCTAGATCTCCACACTTCCGCCGGATTTGGCCTAAGTGCCTTCAGGAGGGTTAGGAATTCATGGAAAGCACCTTTGCTCAACAAACTCCACCATATTGCCTGACGGCCCACAGAGTCAAACGCAGCTTCTAAATCAAGAAAGACAAACAATGCTGGTTGCTGGAAACAGTGTCGCTATTCCAGAATCTGTGGGATGGTGAATATATGGTCGAGGATTTAGAGTGGGACACAGCTTGGTTTTCATGGATCTGGCTCTCATTGGGTTCAGTCAACCTTCGAATGAAAAGACAAGAAGGTTTGTTTGAAGCCACAGCTACCAGGCTGGTGCACAGCGCCTGCGCACCTTTTCTGAAGAAAGGAACGATTGTTGCACTGCCCTATTCCACAGTCATTTTCTCTTCACTCCACACTGCATCAGTTAGATTGAACAAATACAATTCTCCACCGTTTTTGAAAATGG
The DNA here is from genome assembly GCF_000715545.1 of Opisthorchis viverrini. NCBI lineage: Eukaryota > Metazoa > Platyhelminthes > Trematoda > Opisthorchiida > Opisthorchiidae > Opisthorchis > Opisthorchis viverrini. Next base: position 979,032 of record NW_008751841.1, read on the forward strand.
CTGAATAGAGACCGTAAGATTTTCGCGCCTTCTCATGTTTAAGTGCGGATTTCTCATATTTCATTTCTTCGGATGGGGGCTGAAATTTATATTCCACTCACCCGTATGAACTTCCCCGGATGTTCTGTTGCAGGAGGCTAGAAAGACTGCGTTTATTTTACCTTTCCAGACGGCCCTTTTGCAAGCGAATTGATGAACCTTCCTTTCCGCTTTTCGTTTCACTAACCGTTGTTTCCCCAGGGCAAGTGGGTGGTACCAGTTGATATAACGTGCATCTGTTTCCGGTAGCAAAAGCTTTCTCCATGTCCTGGGCTTTTTATCTAACGAACATCACAGTCTTTCCTTAGGCTTTTCAGTATCTTCCCTTTAAGAGGTCCCCGTACATCTTCGTACTCGCTGCCTTCTGGCACGGATATCTTAGTATCCATCATGCTGAAAGTTCCTAGCGGTGGGAAACAGTTGATGACCATCGCACAAATGCAGGAGTCTGTGAGTTGGTCACTGACTTAAAATCGATTGCCCAGATGTGATTTCAAGGCGCTCAGTCGACCGACTTAGGCATTCATGCTGTTCGCAAGAATCATATGCTGACGCTTCGTGCTCAACGAGGGAGCCATGATAAGCCTCGATAGAAGGTATCCTTCTCAGCATCAGATCTGCGGTCCATCAAAGCATATATGGACACTACAGACGGGCATCGTTTTTTTTTCGACAGGCACTGAGCTTTACTCCGCTGAATATCAGGACGCCGCAAATAAAAATATTCACTGGAACCCATTCCAGCAGAGCGCATTCAGCTCTCGGGCTGAGTGAAAATCTTATGCCATACATTCCAAGATTCAGCACCTCTGGTTAACCGGAGACACCGAGAGAGAAATGTGGAAAGCTTATTTCATTTTGAGATGTATGACAACGCTTGTGTCTTGTGTAACTGTTTGAGAGACAGAATAAGTCAATTTTAAGGGATTATACGGTTTCTGTGGCATCATCTGTTTTCTATTTTGACAAAGAGTATTGAAGTTAAGAGCTCATAAGTAAAACCGATCTCGTGGGTTTAGCATGATGTTATTTTTTCTTGTAAATGAGCATCTGGGTGCATAAGGCACATCTGTCGGATAACTGACGGCGGAAGATCTTAGCAACGCTTCTTCTTGTGGTGCGAAGGGGTGGCGAAGAACACTGATGAGCAAAGCACTGTGCGGGAAACGGATACTATCCGGCTGCACATGGCGGTGGGACGATTTTGTGTTTTGTTCGGGGACTCTGCCCCCAGCTTCTTACTCAAAAGTCTAACCCTTAAAGCGGCAAACAATAAGACCTTTTGAGAACCCAGCCTGGAGCTGATGACTCGATAGTATGACCTGTTCGGCTGCAGGTGGCTAACCTATCTCGACGGCGCAAAGAATAAGACATTACTGTCTCACTCTTGACGAGGCTGCGTGCGGCAGATGCCCTTCAAATAGCCGCAGACCCTTGGGCTCAAACTTATTGAATAGCTGTCGTGATCAGTTGATAGACCCTCATAGTGTGTGGTTTTTAAGTCCGAGCTTTTCTAATCCGTCACTCCGTGCAGAAAGACAGCGTCGCTGCTTCAAAGAGTATGAACATGCTGGTCGTCTGGGGAAAACGCCTTATTGTCTTCACACTCGCGTCGCAGAGGACAGTTCGACTATCTCCTCAAACCACCTCCTGGCATGATTACCCGTGCTATAAATGTCAATGCTTTTGGTCTGACAGCTCCCCCTTTGCCTTAATGAAATTGCTCCAACTTGAAACCGGAGTATACTTGCAACACGCAAGCCTAACCACCATGTCAAGATGGCAGCTCCGATTGGGGAACAGAACAAAATATTCATTTGGGGTTCCAGACGCTTTTCAAAATCTCTACAAAACCTCGTTCAAAAACACCTTATTCTTTTCGAAAAAAAAAGAATTCTTTAAGCCTTCTCTACCACAGGCAGGCACTTGAATTCCCAGAGTTAACACAGTTTAACACAGTCGAAGGGGACTTTCGTAATCACACTATGATTCGCTTCCGCCACTTAACTCCTAATTAGGAAAGCTCGTGAATACGGATTTTAGCATGTTCAGCACTTTGTCTGCATCTACAGCAGTATGCTTTTTGGTTGTAATTTATACTAGCCACTCACGCAAACGCACATACACACTAAGCTTTCACAGAAAACAAGTCAGTTTACCTCTAAGAATCGTGTTACAGACAAAGTTATTCCACACTAGATATCCGACCAGCGGTAAGAAGGCTGCAATATTATGTATGAATTGTGACTAAAGATTGTCGGGATTCTGTCGATCAATGAGCCGGATGTCGTACGCACATACCTTAGTTTCTTGTTCAAAAACCTGTTTAAATAAATCTCTATTCTGACTGCATGATGATCGCACCCCAACTCCCCAAGTATCGCACAAATCACTTGAGATCTCACGAAAATCTTGAACCAGCGCTATCGATTTTGGGTCAGTTGTACCTATTACATAATTAATATGACGTTTGTCTCTTAAAGAGCGTTAGCAATCTACTATGATACGGAAAGAAAAATGGTGCTTTTTCATGTTATGTTGATAGCTATAACAATTATGGGATTTCTATGATCATGAAGAAAATTTTCTGTCTTTCTAAGTTCACTATTCAGTTTGAAACCGTAGTGTTCATGAAGAAAAAAATTTCCGTTCACGATCAAAGTTTCGTATCACTTCATCTCTATTGGCAAGTCGTGACATGTTATGAATACATGGTTGTGCACATAATCTGCTACAAACTAAGTTCCTTTAGCGACCAAATCGTGTAAATAAAAGGTTCATCATGTGCCGTTTACATCATGGCCACATTTGCTGGCCAGATGCTGCGTAAATGAAACCGATAACAAAACTGTCATTTGATTGGAATAAAACGCAGCACCAACGTGCACGTCAAGAAGTGAATAATTATGTGAGCTGCATAGTTGTTCGCCCTTTGCCAAAATATTGAGTTCTGCAACTGTTCCTCTCCTACGGACTGGTGGAAGTAGCTGTGACGCTGCAAAGGCTGACTGCGTATGGATGACGGATTTACAGTAAGGATTCGGTTTGGCTACCCTATGATTGACAAGTTGGCGGCAGCCTATGAGTACTTATTATTTTCATTGTTGTCTTTGCCAGCTCCGAAAAAGAGTTGTTTTATTCTTTTTTTAGAAAGTATGCGGCTGAATCTGATAGTGCGGAAGATTGATTTTAAGTCTGATTTAAGATTATTCTCGTACCCTTCGGTAGCCGTACATGATAACATTAGTGATGATTGTGAGTGAAACTGGTGCTTTTTGTCCTGCATTTTGTCATTCACCCAGTCTCTTACGCTTCAGTAGTTGCACCGAAAGACTCCTGCAACTTCAATATCCGGATACCTAAGAATCGGTAAATTTGGACTCTAGCAAGAATGTTTTTGCCTCTAGAACCACAGATCCTCTCGTTTAGGGATTCGAACTTGTCACAGTCTGAGAAGGCACAGTAACTTTAGCCAACAAGATCCTGAATGAGGTAGCTCATACTCGGTATAGTGATTATTTATTACATATCTTGCGGAATGGTCCCTATGGTGACATCCTAAATGGGCCTGACAGGGTAATAGGGTATGCGATCTCGATGTGCCCCACAATGGGGCAAATGGAGTGAGGCTTGGAGGATGAGCCTACTGATTCTGGTTTAACTTATTCGATACAAAAGGTAGAGCCATAACACAAGCTGGAGGAATTTTTTTTCCGCTAGCTCAAGCCCACAGACCACAAACGCACGGGCTTGCTTATACTGGATCAATGGAAAGAACAACGTAGACCCGCCGAGTTGTGTACCGTCGTACAAACTTATGATAGAACTGGACTAGTTAAATACAAATACTTAAGATTCACAGAATGCGGGGAATCACTTTGAATAATCCTGAACCAATTAGTTGAAAATTCTCAACCAAAATCCCCTTTAACCCCCCAAGAAGCCCCCACCCTTCAGTGAAACTTGATTCCCAGGTCATTTTTCGCCTTATAAAAATTCCGTGTTTAGTAATCTATCTGCATAAGTTATCCCGTCTACCGGAATGCTTCTTCATTTGCTTACAAGAGTTCGTCCACTGTTATACGCTGCCTACTGAATTTTCAGTGGCCACGCATAGCTAAACCTAGCTATATGGAACCCAAGATGTTTGTCATGTAAAGCCAGGCGGTGGGTTTCTCCCAAGATTCAAGATCCCGGTTGATGGAGCTGCGATTCTTGACAGATTCTGGAATGTTTAGATGGCGCGCACAAACAAATATATCCTGAAACAAAGTGCCGAGTAACACGCCAATTATAAGATTGTTAAATGCTCTCTAATAGATCTCTCCTAGTTTCACCCATCTCCAATCTCATCAGGTAGATGCATCCCCGAGCTCTCATCAAACCAATATTATACCTGATCAAATTACACAAAACCGAAAAATAGAACTCATGTGGTGTCAACAGTCAATACGACCAGAGCTCTAAGCGGTTACTTCCTGACTGTATGCCCGTCTAAAAATCTCAAGAACAGCAAGGTATCTTGACGTATTTTCACGCAGATTTTGACGCTTCCCATTAGGTACCCAGTTTCTATCTCATTCTAGCCAAATTCAAACAAATTTTTCGTATTTTTATACGTTATATTTTCCGTCATCTTCCTTACAGTTTCGTCTTTTGATGGATGTTCTGCGCTTTATGTTGGACACAATCGATCGACAACGAACCTGTGAACTCATCTTGCGCGAACGAAAGTCTCAAGGTGGCAGCTGCAGCAACATCAGGTGCGTTTCCGCTTTCTTTTATCTCCTTGTTCTTATGAGTTTTCTCGGTTGTACGCTTGGTGTCTCTTTGGATTGAATAACAGCCACGCGACATTAAAAACAACTTTAGCCGTAACAGCTGAAACAACCGATAAAATCATCGACTTGCCAGTGTTGTATGATGAAAAAGATGTTTTAGTCACGGGACATTAACAAGGATTCCCATGACAATAGCATTTTCATTTGAATAACGAACAAGTCGATTGAATTTTTTTACTGCGGATATTAGAGATGTAGGTTTGAATTCAATGGAGATCATGTAACTAATTCAAGAAATAATGTGTAAAACAGGAATATGGTCGGTCAGTTTGGAAATATTTGCTACACTATCGATGTGAAATTCCAGTCAAACACAATTTTCTTGACTCTTCAGGCGGAAAGTTTTCAACTAGTTCCTCATACTACTTACTGCGGAAGCGGAATATGTGTTATATTACCCATTTCCAGTTTTTTTCATTATCCTGCTTTTATAGCACCCCTACAGGCCTGGGACGTAACTTGCCTTTGATTTCTATGCAAAAACCAACGGTGGACGCTGATTTCATGGGCTCAGACATAGATGATGCAAGATTTTCCAGAACAAGTCTATCCGGTATGTTGTCTTCAGCAGAAATCACAGTAACTTGTAATATTTACAAAAATAAGAATTTTATTTGCAGGGAAGGTTGACCATCGTCCAGATTCAAAATCATTCCAAACTGTTATTTTGGAAAGATGAAAAACGTAGAAAAAACATGACCCCCGGAAGTCGTATGTTGTACATCCTGAGGGCACCTATTGATCTGAATGTAATCTAATAAATGGAATAACCTTTTTTGCAATATTTTTTCGAAAAGTTCCAAGCGCTAGCACTTGCTCCCAAGTCGCAGGAAAATGTTACCTTTGAAGGATCCACATACCAACCCAGATAATACCACTCGAATCAAAGTCAGATTAATTCCCTCCGACATCCCTCAGTGTGACACTGAAAAAGCAGAGTCATTTATTAACGTGGCTCAGGGAAACCACACGAACTCACTGGTATCAGGTATCGTTGCTTAAGAAACATTATAACATTTGATAGAAATGAACAGTATAGTCTTCTGTATGCTGACCAGCGCCATTTCATGATTTTTTCTCTTCATCAAGGTACTATAGATTGAGCAAATAGTAGCTCCACATCTATTTGGAATCTGACATCTGAGTAATCGTGGTTACTGAATTAGGCGCTCATTGAAGGGCATTCGTTCGCACTGGAGGGTACTAACTGGTCAAACATTGTACAAAATGGTTGCAATTCTAATAGAAATACATGCGAGCATACGGAAATGTGCAAGAGTGCTCGATGCTCCGACGCGTAATAAGCCCACCATGCGTTTGCGTATCAGTCAATGAAGTATGTTTATGTTCTCATTTGGTATACTTGGATACTTAATCAAATTTGCAACTGTCTGTTCAAAATTGATGTATGGCACAGCCTCTCAGTACCCACCGGACGCATTTTTTCTGTCCTAACTTCTTCCTATTCAAGATCATCGACATAGTACCGGTGGTGAAAGCAACAACACACGTAACTGGTTACGGAACAACCTACAACTGCAACGACTACGAGCATCAGGAAATCGATCCGAAAGCGTTCTATACGGGCTAAAGCAACGGAACTGTGAGTGTATCCGCATTATTCTTATGGTATTCAGCAACTTCTCAGCTCGAGATAGCTCTAAGTCAAATTTTATTCAAAAAGATTTACAAAAATTTCTGAATTCATTTACACAAAAAACTTGAAACCATTCGTGTTATTATTTTTCCCTAAAAATGCTGCATGTTGATAAACGTAAATGCACCCCATGGGTGCTCCTTATATGTATCGCACAGTGCAGGCTACCTCAGCTTTCCAGGACGGATCGTGGTACGCTATAGTTAGTCAGTATGTTTGTATTTGTCTGTCAAACGTTTTTTGGCTTGCGATTTCCTAATACATGTGCCTTTCAAAAGAATCAACACAACTAACAATTTTATTTGATTTTGTTAGTAGATTAATCTTTCGAAGAGGAACTCTGTTGATCAAACGATAGATGCGCAACGCAAATGCCTTGAATTTTGTTCAAAGTTGAATGATACGATAAAGGTAGTATGATAATAGTGTGGTTTTCCCTCTTTATTGAGCCTTGATATGCACCATATTTACCTGGTTGACAGTTTCCTCCCTGTTTGTCCCATGTTGTATTTTTCACAATCGTTGCATTGAATTGTGTAGATTACATATGTCTTTTCCATCGCATTAAGTGTCCCCTTTGGTTTTGATAGTACTCTTCACAGCGTGTCAGTCGGTCTGTGGGCCACTTTTATGGCATGCTGTCGTAGTATCCTGGCGGTCATCTCCGATGATGATGATGATAATGATGATGGCTACATGCGGGTGATGCTAGGATGGAAGCGAATCTCAGTTGCTCCCAAATTATACATAAATCGACCTAACTAGTCAGTTTATTGTAATGAAGAAAATTCTGTGGTCAAACTATTCTCTCCATGATTGATTGTAAAAAATAATCCACTGAGTTTTCTGCATGAAAGTTCACAATTGGGCTAGGAAATTAGCCAAAATGCAGCTCCAGAACGTGCAAGTGAAAATGGTAGAGTTCAAAATACGCCCCCACTGGTTTGCACTGCAGGATACGAATAAGAGTTACGATGTCAAAAGACAAGCTGTTCGTTACTTTCTAAGCGGTTATCATTTGTCTGAAACGGGTCCAGTCACCACTTCACTCTATGGAAGTCAAGGTCACACAGACTAACAAAAACTGTGCACCCGGCATAACCGTTATGTAAGGGTGAACGAATCTTAAGCTTTTCACCTAGTCATCACCTTAGTTTCTAATTTCTAGTGGCATCGTGCCTCTCATATTATGTGTGCACAATTAATACAAAAATATAGTCTCCAAAAAAGAATTTTCTAAAACGAAGCTACCATTTGAAGAGCATCATTCCACGTAATATATGGTTCAGTGTGTTTCGCCTCCGAGAATAAGTTACCATCACCAGATATTTATTAGCTGTATCAAATGAAGAATAACGGCTCACACGAAAATTTCGGAAAAATTAATGAATAGGGGTAAATATAAAACTGTCTGACAGTCATAGAATAACTGATAGACTGGAAGTGTGGAATATGGTGGTTGATAATTTCGCCAAGCTTAAAATCATCTTAAATGGTTCAAAACTAATCTTGATAACAAATAACAAGTAATTGACAAAACAGTTTACGGGTACTTAACAATATCAATACACCTAAGGTATTACTTCCAGGCTAAAACATAACGGCAGCCTATCTTTTCATGACATCATTCAAGACTGAAGAATATAGACATTTTTATTACCGAGTTCTACAGGCTGCTCAAAAATCCTACAGATAATGGCGTAAACTGGGGCACACCGGCAAACAGACATTTTAATTGTGACAAACGGCTTTTAAAGTTTATCGAAAATTAGCACGAGAGAAGAGTTCTGAAGCCTTAATTCCAACCGCACCAGAAAATTCAACTTACCTTGGTCCTTCTTCCAAACGCGACGATGATGCATTCCTTGTTGAGCACCATTTGCGGTTTGTTATCTTCATTATTTAGCTCTTACTGGCCCTGACAGATATAACTGGAGCGAGGTGGCCAGTAATCCCACAACTGGAATAAGGACCCCTTCATGTACAAGTTATCGGGCAAATGGAAGTTATTTCTGTATTCCCAGTTCAGCCGGGGGACCTACGACCTTTCGCCGGCATTCTGGAAATCTTCCGTCGCGGTCCTTACATAGTCAAGTAAGCGTTAAAAGTTTTTCCATCTTATTCAGATCTCCAAAACTATCTGACTCTTTACCTCCCTATCAGGTTATAACTTGTAACTTCAGCTGAGCTACTTGAATATAGTTCTTGCACCACATAACAGTCACTCAGTATTTGAATGCGTCTGTACGAGAGGAAGCCGCATTTTTCCGCATATAAGGCCGTTTCGACCTTATGAAAAATGCTTCCATAAAGTCTTAAAGATTATGTGGTAGGAATCTGAAAAGAATTCGATTTCGATACATAAATTGCATAGTGTCGAATCAGGGTACTATAACAGGCCATCAGCGGCTCATGTGACAGGGTTTCAGCTGTCCTCACGGCACTGATAAAAAAGTGTGACCTGACAAAATTTCAACCGATGGGCTAATAAACTGTCTAACAAATATTATCATGAGATCTGAATTCGTCAAAACACGAGAAACAAAAGTTGGCAAAACGTACTACATTTGCAACATGAATCTGTGTCAAGAATCAGTAACGTCTTGCCAGTGTTCGTCTTAAAGCCGCAGTTGCTTTCTACACCAACAACCCCTTGACGATCAATAATTGTTTTATTTTTGCTGTAACCTCCAATTTTAACCCAAACCCAGTTCGATTATTTGGGTACGTGGCTTGCATCACTAGGGCAAATAAATATGTTCATTCTACCAAGAATTACATTTCCTTACCGATGACGCATGGAGAAATTTGTTGATGCTGAGAGCTCATCTTGAAGACACTTAGAATGCCCAAACGGCATACTTTCCTTATATTACTAACAGTCTGATCTTTAGCTGTTAATTAGGAATGTCCCAGGACCGTTCGGATTACCATCTTAGTGACAACGGAGTACCATGGAGTAGATCGTAAGTCGGAATCCAGTCATAAGAATAGTTCATTCAAAGCATGAATGTTGTGAATGCAAATGGATGAACCTAACAGATCTTTGCAAAATCAAATACTGCATTTTTGTACATGGATTTTTACGGCGACCTATCCAAATTCACTTTCCGTTGAATGGTTGATGCCAAAGGAGTTTTACAAGATGCGCCAAATAATCGAACAATCTCATGAGAGTCTCTCAACTATGACACAGTCTGTTAAAACTTTTCTCGTTCCCACGTTTAAAAGTGGGCTCCATGCAGTAGCGTGTGAAATCGATAAAAATTGATGAGAGCTGTTAAAAAGTCCAGGAGGCCAGTCAGAAATGTTTTCAACCATAAAAATAATTTTGTAAATAATCAGTCAGAAGTAGAACATGACCGATCGGTTCTATCCTTTTCATCATATCGAAAGGCATCTTCAAAGGCATCTTCCAAAGGCATCTTCAAATGATAATAAATTAGGACGCCATACCAAGTTGCTAAAGTGGCGTTTCTTTTCATGTGCTCACGTTTGTCTGCATGTCGGCTTTTCATCGCCTTCATTCTTTGATCATCATCTTGTGTGCACAACTTTCGCTTGGACGCCTAACTTGCAAAGTATAATGTCTAAGACAGATAGAAAACGGATGACGACAATGTACGGACGTACGTTGAACAGTGAACTCCCTTATGAATATCTACACGAGTTAGAAAGTTTCTCCAGACGACCGTTGGTATTTCACCTCAAAGCATGACTGCAACTACTTCTAGACGCAAAACATAGTGAGACAACCAAAACCGGCTGGATGGATTCAAACGTGGAAATAATAAAGAAACTCTATTTAACAGACTATCCCTTAACTTGTTAACATTCAGCTATTTGGCTTTTTAGGGTTTTGTTTGATAAGCAACGGTTTAAGCTTACTCAAAGTAATCAATACTTCATTTGCCGTGAGTATGATGGTGCACACAGGCGCTATCCTTACAGGATGTGGAATTCTTTACTTTATTTGGGTATCAGAGAATATGGTCAACTTGTACACGGCTGGATAGGGATGGTGATGTTTTCTATACGTTACACACTTCTCATAAGCTGACTGAAAATATCTGACCACCTATGACCGATTTTACTCTTCTTGGGGCTCATAAGGTGGGCACATTTCCCGAGATTCCCACAACTCTATGGTCAACTTGAACCCAGATTGCACATGGCTAGCGAAATGTTTCCTACCAACTCGTTATTCGCGAGAGACTTATCTGAATCCTAGCTGCAGCTATCGTTAATGATGTTCTCCAAATAAGTGTATTTTGCTAATGGCTCTTATAGTTTCGTCTTTAAAAGTACCTGAGTACATATATCGTGATTAAACTGTGGAATTTCGCTTGCGTTGTTTGAAGCTAACAGATAGATCCCTTCCGAAAGGGCTCGAGGTATAAACGTCCATAGATGATGATGAAGGGTTGATCTTAATTAACTAAATGAAAGTTTTCAGCCAGGTGCAAAGCGAAGGCACTTGAATTGGAGCCGCTGTCTCCAAAAATTAATGTCCCAGTGCTCTGTTAAGCATACGTCTTTTTATACGAGCAGCATACGATACTCGTTACAAGTAGGTAAAACGCTGAACATAAATTTAACGATGACATGTTATCATTTAGTTGCAGTCTGATTATTGTGGAGGGACTAAAACACAAATTGATTTTCAACCTCATAAATTTTGACTATGCATAATTCTTATGACTCCTATAGATCCGATTAACGACTGTTTCTCCCTCATAAGAAAAACCAGCGCAGACTCCCCCTTGCTTGCCTTGAAAACTGCCTGCTTTCCCTTCACAAATTCTAGGTTTCTGACCGCAAATAAACCTGCAATGTAGCTCCGCACAGCTGCTCGTTTTGAAACCCTTAGTACAATCATCATCAATCGAGCAGCATTTCATTGTCCTTTCAATGAGGATTTTCCCACAGTTTTGAGGCGCTACTGGAAACGTGTTTGCTGACCGGGACAACTGGTTTCATTATATATGTATGCTCATCGTTTCCCTGTCCTTACAATTAGTACGAATATCCAAAAAGACAAGAGACCCACTCAATCCATACTTGGTGAAGAAAACGGTGTTATGGTTGATGTAAGTGAGTGCATCACTGAAAGGGCGCATTCTTTTCGACAGTAAGTGGGTGAAAACTATAGGATATCCCAAAAGTTGAACAGACATACATAGTGAAAGCGCGGTTTTACAACATACAGTACGTTTCCAGCCTATCAAACATTATCAAGGGTAGTCTGAGAACATGTAAAGAGGACACTACT